>NC_136975.1:44768492-44783492 GCF_032717465.1 Coenobita brevimanus
ACACACACACACACACACACTCTCTCTCTCTCTCTCTCTCTCTCTCTCGACCTTATCAAATTTAGGAGATGTTTTCCTTTCATTATGACCCCTTCCCCTAACTACTCAACCACTGACATCCCTCCTTCCTAAATTGACCCCACTAACAACCGTAGGCCTCTAATCACCTGAAGTTCCTGGAGCCTGAGTGGTGTGACGGCATGGTGGTAACGATGGCTAACAAGGCCCCAGCAACCATCGCCGTCACGAAAGAGAAGGCCGTCCGTAGGGGTATGCCTGGGGAAGAGGAAGAGGGTTTAGGTTTGTGTCTGAAGCAGGAGGAAAGGAGGAGGGAGAAGAGGAGAGGGAGGGGGTGTAGGGGGAGGAGGAGGAGGAGAAGAAAGAAGTAGAAGAGGAAAGGAGGTGGAGGAGAAGGAATAGGAGACAGAAGAAGACGAAGAAAAGGAGGAGGTGGGTTAGAATTATGCTTGAAGAAGGGAGAGGAGGAGGTTTATACTTACGACTGAAGAAGAAAAAGAATAAGTTACGTTTATCCCTGAAGAAAAAAAAGTGTGTGTGTGTGTGTGTGTGTGTGTGTGTGTGTGTGTGTGTGTGTGTGTGTGTGTGTGTGTGTGTGTGCGTGCGTGCGTGCGTGCGTGCGCGTTTTTGAGGCTGTGGTGTGCATGTGCGTGTGATGTGGTGGTATTAGGTGGTGTGGCGTGGTATTTTGGCTTCCTGCACGCGTCAATCATACTGCTGTTCATGGCGACCGTGTATCAAGCCCACCACATTTAAAAACACACCTCAGAGTTGAAATTTAAGAAGCTCGTCGTCGATTGGCTGGTGTTGTTGATTGGGCGGTGTCTATTGGCCATGAACTTCAAGATGCCGAAGAGTTGATTGTCTGTCTGTCTGTCTATCTATCTGTCTGTCTGTCTGTCTATCTCTCTGTGTACTCTATATCTATCCATCTGTCTGTCTATCTATCTATCTGTTTATCTATCTCTCTATCTATATATCTGTCTATCAATCTATCTCTGTCTTTCTATCAGTCAGTGTCTGTGTATGTCAACCTTTCTGTCTATCTGTCTGTTTCTGTCAACCTACCTATCTGTAGTTTGTCCGTCTGTCTGTGTGTATCCGTCTGTCTGTCTATCCATCTGTCTACCTATCTATTTAACTATCGCCAGACGTCTTAATATCGTAAGGGGTAGCCACAAACGAATCGTCTCCATGTCACCCAGTCCACCATCAGACTTGACTCTCTCCAATCCACACTCCCTCTCCCATCCACCTCTCCATCTCATCCTCGGCCTCCCCCTCCACCTTGCCCCCTCTACCTCACTCACACTCCTAGTCAGTCGCATATTCTCCATCCCGTCCACATGACTAAACCACCTGAAAACATTTCCGGAGCCACGTAACTCAGGCAGGTTCATTTTCGCTGACCTGAATTATAAGTCGTTGCTGCGGAAAATTCAATGGGCCTTTGTTATGAGGTTATAGTGAGTCTCCTTGGTTACTAGTCTAATCGGCCTTCCAGAGTGACTGCACCTGGCCATTAACTGAGCCGAAAGGGGTCAGAGATCTTTTTAGGTTAAAGTAAACGCGTTATATTAATATTTTCCATTGTGTACGGTCTGGGGCAAAAGTTAGGTTAGTATCTCTTTTTCACATTGACTTTGCAGGCTTCATAGCACCTCTTCCTTAGCGATTTATTTTTCATTTTACCTTTTATTATTATTATTTTTTTTTTGTCACATCGTTGAAGGTCGACATACAGGTAGTTTACTAAGGCTCCTGTGTCACTTAGAAAACGTCCCAGTATTTCACTTCTTCCTCGGCTAACATTCCTAGGCTGAGAGAGGCTTGGTAGCATTCCCTGCCCAAATATTTCACTTCTTCTAAATTTCCTCTGCTGGCTAATATTCCTAGTTGAGAGGGGCTTGGTAGGTTCCACATCCTTAATATTTCACCTCTTCTAACCGTCCTCTGCTGGCTAATATTCCTTGGTTGAGAGAGGCGTGGTATAGCTTCCTGTTCTAAATTTACCTCTTCTTTTAATTTTCTCTGCTGTTTAATATTCTTAGGTTGAGAGGGGCGTAGCATGTTTCCTGCCCTAATATTTCGCTTCATATTTTTTTTCACTTTTCTCCGAAGGCTAATACTCCAAGGCCGAGAGAGGCTTATTGTCTCCCTGCCCTAATATTTCACTTGTTTACATCACTTTACACACACACACACACACACACACACGTCAGTTAGCCTCGCATGCACTCTCTTGAATCACCTCAATATTTCCACTAGGTTATGAATAATTTCTTTGAACGAAGAATTTATAAAACAACCCACACTAGCGAAAAATAGGCTGTATATATATTCTAAATTTATTGAGCGATTATTTCGTTTTGAAATTTTCACAACGATGATGTAAAAAATTCTTATTATAACTTTCTCTCTCTCACTCTCTCTCTCTCTCTCTAACCAGACGAATATACTCAGCTCCATCCAGCCCAGTTAATGGTCAGTTATAGTCAAATAACTGAAGAGACTCAATCCAACTTCTGTCTCAAGCCTCACCTTGTGTAGTTGAGGAAGTTACCCAGTTCCCTCAGGTGAAAAACCGGTAACAACCAAGGCGACTCATTCCTACATTAATTTTGCATATTAACCCTCAGCAATTTCATCTGTACGGCTTATTTCATTTTAAAATCGTCATAGTGTAGTTTATATCGTTTTCATACCGTATAACGAAGTATTGAGGTGTAATGAGCAGAATAAATAGTTACAGAGGAGGTGTTATATAATCAAAGCGACCTAGCACACGACCTGCAGTTTTGAGGCAGTGTAAAGGAAATACTGACCGAAAGTACCCAAGTTGCTGACATCAGTATCGTTTTACTTTCAGGTCGAACGCTTGTGAAACTCCCACATGATGTTCTGAAAAGTTTGCTGAATTACAAAGATCTCAGCTCTGGGTTTCATATATCATTGATCACTTTATCGTTATATTTCATTATGAAGTGGATCAGTATTTATGTCCGTGATTGTACAGCACCTTTATATATATATATATATATATATATATATATATATATATATATATATATATATATATATATATATACTTATTAATCGAACAATTTTGAAACTTATATGATATTCTGAAGAGTTTGTTAGACTCCGAAAATGGCATCACTATGGTTTTTAAATCCTTGATCATTGTGTCGCTATTTATCGTTCTGAAGTGGATCATTATTTTTGTCCAGCACTATACACCATACATTTGCCTTGTAAGATGACAGAATACAACAAAGAACTACTGACGCTGAAATAAATGGTCAGTTGGGTGTATGATTTATGTGGTATGGTGTATGGCGGGTTACCTATGGGGGTGTGGTGTGTTTATGTATGATTTGTATATTATTTAGTCTGGTGTGGTATATATAACGTGATGTATAATGCATGATGTTTGTATTAGCCTCTTAGTATGGTAAATGTTACAGTGTATGGAGTGTATTATTGTGTAGAATTTGGTGTATATGTGTTTAATTGAAGAGAGTATATGTTATAATGTCATACTGTTTTTACTCTAACTTGGCCCGGGTTTTCGTCCTTTTGCAGCTTATTTCGCGTAGCTCAGTGGCAGAAAGACAATGCTATGGCTGACCTCCTCTCCATGGTACTTCTTCGTGACTAGCATTAAATTCTCGTTTTAATCTGCTGTTACAACTCAGTATCAAGGATGGAGAGATGGTAGTTTTAGGTCATGTCAGAGGAAAAGCAGTATCGTTTGGTGCGGTTTTGCATTCAGGTATGGTGACAGTGTATAATGTGCTAATTAGTCTCGTGCTATATCAGGCTTCAGTATAACCTTGAGTGTATACTTAACTTCACGTGTGTGTGTGTGTGTGTGTGTGTGTGATTAATGAGAGAGAGAGAGAGAGAGAGAGAGAGAGAGAGAGAGAGAGAGAGAGAGAGAGAGGGAATGTGTATGTATGTGTGTATTTAATGACCTGGCCTTGGATTAGACATACATATAGTTCAACACCTGTTAGTTAGGTACATTGATAGCACACACACACACACACACACACACACACACAGCCATCATCCCCCATAATTAATTTCTCTCTCTCTCTCTCTCTCTCTCTCATGACTAATCACTTTTACCGGTGTTAGAATATATGCCTTATCTGAACCTGTTATCGGCCTTATCAGCTTTTTTTTTTAAGTCTACAGTGCGGCGTATGACAATTTTGATAGATAAATAGATAGACAGACAGCAAGATAGATAGATAAATAGGAAGGTAGATAGGTTGATGTTCAGGGTCGTCCATATATAGCGCTCCAATAAACTCACCTGGCGAAATCATATGTGTTGTGGGAAGTGCTCAGTCTGCAGGTGTGGGTGTGGGTGTGACTATATGAGCAGGGAATGAATGAATGATGCAAGGTAGACGGCACACAAGAAACTGACTGGCGGAGTGCAAGAGGAGCGGTATATATGGACCACCCTGTATAAATAGGTAGAATAGATAGATTGATAGCTAGATAGATATACAGGTAGATAGATAGATTGATAGCTAGATAGATAGACAAATAGATAGATAGGATGATAGATAGGTAGATATAGATCATCATCATTATCATCATCATCACCCATTTGGGATTCAGAGAGAGAGAGAGAGAGAGAGAGAGCAACCCACACAAATTACCGTTTCTGTACACTTGCGTCTGCATCCCAGTCCCTCTCTATGTAATTAGCTTCAGACACACCTGTAGTAGATAAAAAGTAGATAAACAGGTGTTAGATGAGGAAAATCGTCTGGAGGTAGTATGAATAAATTAAAGACGATATCGGAGTCGAGTGTGTGTGTGTGTGTGTGTGTGTGTGTGTGTGTGTGTGTGTGTGTGTGTGTGTGTGTGTGTGTGTGTGTGTGAGAGAGAGAGAGAGAGAGAGGAAGCACCTGTATTGGCGTCCAGGTAAACAAATATACAGGTGTGTGTGTGTTTGTGTGTGTGTGTGTGTGTGCGTGTGTGTGTGTGTGTGTGTGTGTGTGTTTCCGTGTGCGTGTGTAGTGGATTTTGTGTGTGGGGGGGGAAGGATTGGTGGATGTGTTATAATATGGACTGAGTAGGCACATAAATGAGAGAGAGAGAGAGAGAGAGAGAGAGAGAGAGAGTGTCTGCTACATACTACCACACATTAGGCGAGAGGGCAGGTACTATCAGCCTAACGTCAGCCTAAATTAACTTAACCTAAATCAAACGAATCCTATTTACCCTTAGTTCAGAAAATTACGTGTCATTTCACCTAATTACAGACTAGAGTTAATCATCAGCAACACCAATAAGTCAGGTAAGGCGAGGTAACCCTATGCAATGTATATACCTCGCTTTCTGTGCCTGTAACATCCTAGAGGCAGCAGTAAAAATGTTGGATATTAGGGAGATTTATCAGTGCATTCAATGAGTACCGTGTAAGATATATCCAAGAACATGAATAACTTGTGAATGGATAGCGATAGGGAGCTGGGCGGGGTTTATCTGGCCTTAGAAGAGTGAATAAATATTGGATGTTATTATGTGTCAGTTTGTTTATTATGACCCCTTTCAGGCTTCCTCCACCTGAAGAACACTTGCCACCTTACGCACCTGTCTCCCAGCACACCTTTCTCCACATACCTGACTCCCCACACACCTGCTATCACACACCTGTCTCATCATACACCTGCCATCACACACCTGTCTCATCATACACCTGCCATCACACACCTTTCTCCCCGCACACCTGCCCTCACACACCTGCCCTCACACACCTGTCTCCCCACACATCTGCCTCTCTACATACCTTTCTCTTTATCTGCTGTCACACACCTTTTTCCACACACACTTGCCATCACACACGTGTCTCCCCACACACCTGCCATCAACCACCTGTCTCCCCACACACCTACCATCACACACCCTCCCACCTGCTTGCCACACACCTGCTTACAAGTGCTTTTAGGTGTTAGAGGGAGTCCATTTCTTAGTGTGAGCCGCCTTTTCCCCTCCCCCCCACTCTCTCTCTCTCTCTCTCTCTCTCACCAGATGCAGTAGCTAATTTAGTAAATAGCTGAGTAATGAATGGGTAAAGTGACGTATGTATGGATGCATGGATGTAGAGTGAATGAGTGAAACGATGTTTGAATGATAGTGGATTAATGTACACACACACACACACACACACACACACACACACACACACACACACACACACACACACACACACACCGGGATAGCAGCTTCGGGGCTTTGGAAATTGCGTAACATCTCTTCCTAAGCTGTTTATTCTTCACATAATACCCCAGTATTTTGTTATATATTATTAATGTAAACTATATCGATATTAAAGCGATATAGGTAACACACAGGTGAATGCCAAGGTGTAATATGCAGACTAAATCGCTAAGGAGGATGCATTACGAAACTTCCTGCATCACCTGGAGTAGATATATGAAGTAGATTTAATACTCACGGAAAAATGAGCCGGCCATGTCTCTGTTATCTTGACTGACAGATTTTAATATCTTTTTTTTTTTTTTCTTTTTTCTTTTTCGTTTTTTTTTCTTACTTTTTTCCTTGTCTTTTTCTCCTTTTTTTTTTTTTTTTCTTTAGGTGTGTTTGATGCTGCTAGGTTTTAGAGTCAGTACATTTTTTTTGTCATTACGCGATAGTTTTTTTTTTTTTTTTTCCCGGTTGCTGTGGTATTGGCTATAATTTTTTCTTGGGGGGGTTATAGTACTGTAAGCATTTGGAATTTTAGTATCTTTGTCACAGCACGATAACACTGTATGTATTTATTTGCGTATTTATTTATTTATTTATCATTTATTTTTGGCGTTTATGATTTTTGAAGGATTTAGAGTTTTAATACATTTTCCCACAACGCGATTTTTTTTTTTTAGTTTTTTATGATCCTTGAAGCTTTTGAAATCGTAATAAATATTTCTTAGACACCATATATTTTTTTAAAAGAGTTTGTGCAGCTTCAAGCATTTAAGAATGTGATACAAGCACCTTTTTTTGTTTTTTTTCTAACATGATAGTCCCTGCTGGCTAGTTACTCTGTATATAGTTCTTTCACCCTAACTTGGCTCAGATTTTCGTCCATTTGCCATTTCATGTAACTCGGCGGCAGAAGAGACAGTGCAATGGCTCTACGGCCTTTCCATAGCACTTCTTCGTGACTAACATCGTATATTAATGCTAATCTCTTGTTGCATCACAGTATTCAAGATGGGAGGTTGGCAGTTTTAGGCCAAATAAAGTATAGTGGAGAATGGTGAGGGTGTTTTTGGTGTGTGTGTGTGTGTGTGTGTGTGTGTGTGTGTGTGTGTGTGTGTGTGTGTGTGTGTGTATTTTTAAACATTACCATAAAAAGGCAATACTACGGCTGTACATCCTTTCCGTAGCACATCTTCGTGACTAGCATTATATTCTAGTGTTACTCTCAAATTACAGCTCAGCATTAAAGATGGAGAGATGGCAATTCTAGGCCAAGTTGAAGTATGAAGAGTATAGTTCTCTGCCCTTCCTATCTCTGATCCTTAGCCTTTTATAGGACTGGGAATTGGAGGTTGCCTGGTATTTTAACATTATTATTCTTTATTATTTTACTTCGCGACATTACTTTTTTTTACCTTAACTTGGCCTAAAATCGCCACCCCTCCATCTTATTATGCTGAGGTGCAACAGTAGATTAACACTAAGAAATGATGCTGTGATATTTTGGCTCTAACCTGGCCTAAAATTGCCATCCCTCCATCTTGAGTGCTGGCCTATTACAGTTTAACACTAGAAAATGATCCTGTTCATGAAGTGGAGTGGAAATGTAGAGTCGTAGTATTGTCTTATTCTGCCACTGGACTACTTGAAATAGACTGGATGAGGACGAAAATCTGAGTCAAGTTAGTGTGAGAGGAGTATAGAAAGCGAGGTCTGTAGAGTATCTTGTCAAATCAGATTTTCACCATGGTTTGTTTTTATCTGACGGAACTGGGTCACACAAGCTGAATTCTGAATCGAGGTTGCATAAAATTCGATGTCCCGCGGTTATAAGGTAGGTATGGATCACCTTGGTTACTGTTTAAACCAACCATCCAATCCGACTACTCTTGGCCATCAACCAGGAATATCGGTTCACTTTTTCGTTGAACATTTATGAAATTCCTACACATTACTGTGGTAATTTGGCTGGGTTAGTAAGACAGCATCACTGGGTTTCGAAAGTCATCGATCACCGTCCTCTTATTTACCGTAATGAAGTGGATCGATAATAGTGTCCGAAATAATAGTTTCTGTAGGTAAAACACGACTAGCCCTCAGAAATGTAGGCTTCCATTCAGATCACCATTTTGAAATATAGCCTATCTAACTCAGTCTCCACTATTTTAACGTTACAGGTAATTTATGTGGCAGGTGGACGGTGCCTAATTCAGTCAGTCTTGTTAAATTACCCTCTACTGTTCAATGCCCACTATTTTTTCAGGACCACCAACCCGATAACTTTTTTTTCTTTCACTTTTCACAGAACCACGAGGAGCATCACTGAACCCACGAAGAACGACTGAGGTGAATGATAAGGGGTATCGTGCCCAGAGCAGCACCGTGTCTTATCTCCTTCCCAGCTGGCACTATCACACACAGCAAGAGATAGCGGCGATGGGGGCGTTCCTGGCACTGGTAAGAGGTAAGGGGTGCAGAGAGAAAGCAGTAGGGAGGTTAGGTTAAGTTAAGCCAGTTTGGATAGGGTTGGATAAGGTTAAATTAGGTTAGGTTAGGTTAGTTTGCGTAGGGTTGGGCTAGGTTAGGTTTTCTGGTTAGGTCAGGTTAGGTTAGGTTAGTTTGAATAGGGTTGGGTTAGGTTAGTTTGGGTTGGGTTAGGTTAGGTTAAATTGGGGTAGGTTAGGTTAAGTTTGGTTAAGTTAGGTTTGATAGGGTTTTTACTGCCTTGAGCGAAACTTCTCCGACAGTATCATGTCAGTAATGAGTTCTGGCTTCCACTTTCTCACTCCTTCCCTGAACGTGAGAGAGAGTGTCCCTCCTTCTCATACTTTAGTGTAGTGTGCTTCCTTCGCCTCAGTCGCCAGGGGAGGTGAGTTAACGTGGGAAATAAGTTATCGTTCCGGTAAGTTATCGTGCGAAATAAGTTATCGTTGTGGAGGCTGAGAATATCCCTGACAGACTGCAGACGTTGAGAAAATAATTGGTCGGTTGCGGGTGTTGACATATGTGTGTGTGTGTGTGTGTGTGTGTGTGTGTGTGTGTGTGTGTCTGTGTGTGTGGTGGTGGATGTCAAAGAGATTGAATAGCCACAAGTGTAAAGCAGTGTGTGTGTGTGTGTGTGTGTGTGTGAGAGAGAGAGAGAGAGAGAGAGAGAGAGAGAGCATTAAGTTATTTTTTCTGTGAGGAATTTTTGTTTGTTCCTTTGTTCGTTTTCCCATTTTTTATTCATTAATTTTTCCCAAGAATTAAAAAAAAATCTAGTTCTACACTTCTCTTGACGTACGCTCATTGTTATGCCCTTTTCTTCACCTCATCTGTCTATCTACGTATTCTCATCTCATTTCTTTCTAGTTTTCTAATGCATGAGTTAACCATTCCTATTAGGCTTTTATAACAGCCATACTCTGTTCACTTTAACTAGACGCAAAATTATTCTCTTGTCATCTTGAATGTTAAGCTGTAGCAAGAGATTAACATTAGAATATGATGCTAGTCATGAAGAAGTGCTATAGGACGGATGTTTTATTTTGCCACTGAGCGACGGGAAATCAGCTACAAAAGGGAAGAAATTTGTGCTAAGTAAAGGTGAGTGAACTATAGTCAACTCTTGACATTTTTGGCCCACTTTTTCTTTCTCCCTGCCTATGACCTCCAGACATGAACCGATCTTGATTTTGACTTGTTTTATTGATTTGCTTTTGCTTTATTTATTTGTGTATGCAAATCTGTGAAAAGGACCAAATTTCTCTGGCTCAGATTTTGATTCTTTCGTTTTTGCTTATAAAAATTCTTCAGTATTATGTTCTATAGGGAAGTTTTGTAATATTTAAGAGTGTATTAATTCTGTAGTTTTTTTTTTTTTAGCATGTATAAAAATTC
Organism: Coenobita brevimanus; assembly: GCF_032717465.1. Classification (NCBI taxonomy): domain Eukaryota; kingdom Metazoa; phylum Arthropoda; class Malacostraca; order Decapoda; family Coenobitidae; genus Coenobita; species Coenobita brevimanus. Next base: position 44,778,624 of record NC_136975.1, read on the forward strand.
TGCCGTATTTGATATATGTATAAAAATTCTTAAATATTTTAGCATTTATATGTGGACACACTTCCATGTATAGTAGATTGAGGTGTTGAAAGAGAGAGAGAGAGAGAGAGAGAGAGAGAGAGAATGTGTTTTATAGCTGTATGAGTGAAGCTAAAAGTATAACAAGATTCTTATATGTTTGTGAAGTCTTTGATAGCTGCATGAATGAAAGCTATAAAAAAAAATAAGCAGTTTTAATATAGCTTCAGCACTCAGAAATCAATGGTTAAAATTGCTCCTTATTTACTTGAGGTGAAGTGGTGTTAGACAGGTATATGGGAGAATAACTGGCTTATTTTAATTTACTTCTAACCAGGTAAAGGTGTGTGGGGCGGGTAATAGGAAGAGTAGGAGGAAAGGACTGATGTTCTCTCTCTCTTTCTCTCTCTCTCTCTCTTACCTAGCATAGAATCGCCATCTGTCCATCCTGAATGCTTTTACAATAGATCAACATCAGAATATAATGCTGGTCACGAAGAAGTGCTTGGGAAAGGATGTAGAGCCGTAGTATTGTCATTTCTGTCACTGAGCAACGTGGAAGAAGGTACAGAATGACAAAAATTCGGACCAGGTAAAGTGAACGAACTAACCTGTAACTTACCTCAGCCAGTTCTAATCAATAGGTAAAAGATTGCCAGGTAGGTACGAAGGAAAGGTGTGAACGTTTGATTTATTTGAACTTATTTTAGTCTAAGTATTTTAGTAGAGAGAGAGAGAGAGGAGAGAGAGAGAGAGAGAGAGAGACTAAAATAAGTAAACTAAAAAAAAAAAAAACTTTTCTAGAGGTGAAAAGGTGTGAGACAGGTAAAATGGAGGGGAGAAGGAAGGTTGAACGCCTATCTCACCTATTTTTTTAATTAACATGACGACAGATAAAGGCAGTGTAGGAGAGGGGATGAATATGTAACTTCTTTGAACATATTTTAATCAGTTAGAGAGATAAAGAGGTGTGAGGTAGGATAAATGCGAGTGGGAAGAGGGTTAAGGAGTAGGAGCAGAATTTTAGAAGGTTTACTAGCACCTCTTCCTTACCGATTTATTTTCTAGAGGCACTTTGATATTTACTTGTGTTATATAGGTCAGGTGTGGTGATGTTAAAGAGATGAAAAAGACAGTAAAGAGAACATTATGGTGAAATACTCAAAAATTATCATAAAGGAAGATGTGTTGTAAATTGAGGTGAAGTATGGAAGATTTACGATTAAGGAATATTTGTTGGAGGTGAAATACGCAAAATCTATATCAAAACAAGAGGTATTAGAAAGAGCCCTAATCCACTGAACTTATAGGCTCAGGTGAGAGGGAGATGAGGTGTGAGACAGGTAAAATGGAACGTGGAGGAAGGTTTACCGCGTTACTTTACCTGAAGTAATTTTTAATCAATATGAGAACAGGTAAAAGCAAGGTAGGTGATGGGATAAATGTGTAACTTACCTGAACTTTTTAGAATCAACTTGAGAGTCAAAATTAGTGGGATGAGTTAAAAAAAAAAAAAAATGGAATGAATGAGGAAGGTGCGACTTAACACTTACCTGATGTGATTTTAATGGCCATCAGGGGAGGCAGGTAGGTTAAGTGAGAGACAGGTGAGTGAGGTGAGGTGAGGTATGAGGGAGGCACCTGTGGCACTCGCTCCAGGCAACAGTGTAGTAAGCTGCTCGTTCTGTGTTGGCTCTCCCTTACCCCCCTGCCTAGAATCCCCCTCACCTCCCCATCTCACTCCCTCCCTACCACACAAGCCGCTGCCCTGCCTACCTGCCTCCCCCGTACCATACTCCACCTACACGTGTACACACATTACTACTCTGTATACATCACTTATATACACACACACACACACACACACACACACACACACACACACACACACACACACACATTTGCTCTCTCTCTCTCTCTCTCTCTCTCTCTCTGTCTGTCTCTGTCTCTGTCTCTCTCTCTCTCTCTCTCTCTCTCTCTCTCTGACTCATTCACTCCTGCCACCTGTTAGCTCTCACTCACACTGTCTCATTAGCTCCTGCTTGCTCACTTTCTTGTCTCTCGGTCTCTTCTCCTTCCGTTTCTTCATTTTCCCCCCTTTCACAGACCCCCCCCCTCTCTCTCTCTCTCTCTCTCTCTCACACACACACACACACACACACACAAGTTTTAATGTGCAAAAGTACCATAAGATATACTGTACTGTGATTTATATGAGTTATTTTTATGATTGACCTTCTATTGCTTATTATAATACCCATACCTACCCTAGAAACCACAAGGCCAATATCGCATTTCCTCTTACCTGACAAAAATCCCTAGCACTTTTCAGTTCAGTTTACGCCAGATGTAGTCAGATTTGAGGGTTGATTTGACTAGTAACCAAGGAGATATATCTGCCCAAATTTCGTTAACATCTTCCAGCACAGTCAGTGACCAGTTTAGTCAGACTGGGGGATTGATTTGACTAGTAACCAAGGAGGCGTATTTCTGTTCAAAGATACCTATCCCCTTTTAGCTCAGTCGATGACCAGGTGTAGTAAAACTGGAGGGTTGATTTGACTAGTAACCAAGGAGACATTTCTACCCAGAGATCCCTGGCCCATTTCAACTCAGTAGGTGGCCAAATTAGTCGGATTGGAGGGTTGCTTTGGCTAGTAACCAATGAGATATTTCTGTCCAAAGGTCCCTATCCCCATATAGCTTAGTCGATGGCCAAATTAGTCAGATTGGAGGGTCGATTTGACTAGTACTAGTAGTAGCAACAACCCCAGGTTCATCTGAACAAAATGAACAAAAATGGTATCCCTCATACAGTAAATCCCCCTAAATCCCCCATACGATTGCCGGTATCTCTTGTTCCAGTACGGCTGAGAACTAGACCCATTGATACCGCATTTATTACCCGAACTTAACCTACTAAAGTTTTTCACATTTCCTTGGGTAGTTAACAGTGTAGCCCCAAGTTGATCTGAGCACTTGGTGGACTAGAGGCTGAAATTACCCAATCCCTGGCAGACCACCATCCTCCCCTCATTGGTAGGGAGGGAGCTGAGGACATGTGTGTAACAGGGCAGAGGAATCGCTCGCCTATATCGGTGCCATCCCACGAAGGCACCCGCATTTCCGGAACACCAGGTATATAGGGCCTCTGCTGTAGACATATTGGGCCTTGACTGATAACTGGCGCCGCGTATGGTTGTGATAAACGCGATAACAGCGGTGTGTATGGGGCGTTAACCCTCTCACTACCATGTCTTTCCCGTACAATAAGGAAAATCGTCTGCCAGAACTGAGAATTAAGAAAAGGTTATCGTTCTGAGGGGGTTTAGTGATGTTTTTTACTTTGTGTGTGTGTGTGTGTGTGTGTGTGTGTGCGTGTGTGTGTGTGCGTGTGTGTGTGTTTGTGTGTGTGTGTGTGTGTGTGTGTGTGTGTGTGTGTGTGTGTGTGTGTGTGTGTGTGTGTGTGTGTGTGTGTGTGTGTGTGTGTGTGTGTGTGTGTGTGTGTGTGTGAGTGAGACAAATCAAGGCAAAATAGCAATATGACAGAGTAAGCATTTTCTCCAGCTCATACAAGTCCTTCATTTACCCTATTATTTACTGCTTTACTGTTGTTCCGTTAAAAATTTTTACTATGGAAGGACAGCCTGAAGGAAAGCAATTAAGGCAAACTCAAAAGCCGTATTAAAGATCGAGTTGTTTTTTTGCATCTCGAGACAAGTCCTTCGTTAAGACTTCAGTTTGTTTTGTCTTGGGGCACGTTTGTGAGTCAACTGGGGTGCCTGTTTGAAAGCATGACGTGTGTGTGTGTGTGTGTGTGTGTGTGTGTGTGTGTGTGTGTGTGAGAGAGAGAGAGAGAGAGAGAGAGAGTGTGTGTGTGTGTGTGTGTGTGTGTGTATGTGTGTGTGTATGAGGAAGAATTTCACGAAGGGTATTTGTCAGCATGTATGTATGAATGCTCTCTTTCTGTTTATGTGTGTATGTTTGCTTGTGTGTGGGTGCGTGCGTACGTTTGTGCATGTGTAAGTGTACGTGGGCGCGCACTTGTATGCGTTTATTTCTCATTCGATGGGAGTGACAGACAGTATGTTTTTCACCACGAAAGATCCACTGTTGATATACTCAGATTTCTAACTCATACCATCCATCAATCAATCAACCAACATGCAGAAACCCATGCAGCAGCCTGTGATATTTCTAAAGCTTTTGACAGAGTGTGGCGCACCATTCCTTGTCATCCAAACTCCCTTGCTGTGGCCAATCATCTTTTGTTCCTCTGATTTCGTCATATCTCTGCGACAAGAAGACAAGAGGAAAAAGTAGAATTATATTCCTATTTCCACTCTGTTAATGCCGGCGTACCACAAGTATCAGTTCTGGCTCCAACCCTGTTCTTAATTTATATTATTGATCTCTTATCAACTCATAATCCCATCCATTCATATGCAGATGACTCAGCACTTCACAGTTCACTTACACTTAAACACCCATTTACAAAGTTTAATATTTCTAACTCACGACTCAGAACAGCAGTCTCCTTAAATCAAGACTTATCTAAGGTTACTGAATGGGGACAAAACAACATTGTGTCATTTAACGCCAGTAAAACCAAATATATACAATTTACTAATAGACAGATGTTGCCTGATTCCTTTATTACTTTCAGTGCTACTTATATTCCTATCTCTAAAAGTATTGAAATTGTCGGTGTTTCACATCACATTGCCCTCAGCTGGACCTCTCATGTTAGATCACTTGCTAAAACCGCTTCAAAGAAACTTGGATTATTGTGCAGAGTCCGTAACTGCTTCACTGACGAACAGTTACCTATATTTTGCAGTAGTCATGTGC
>NC_136975.1:44788492-44840992 GCF_032717465.1 Coenobita brevimanus
AGTTTTTCACCGTAGTTCATGTCCAGAAGTGGTTTATTGTATGGTAAATTTGACTGATCTCTACGGCACTTTGATTAATAGTAAAAGGCCATCGACAAAAACTAATACCTTGATAATACTCTTACGTAATTATTTCCTTAATATTTACCACATTCGAAACAGTCCTTTTGTAACTAGAGATATTTAACTTGTGCTTGCGTGCTTGATCTGGTGGGAAAAATACTACTAACATTGTATACCCTTCACTGTATACCCTTGTACCGTAGTGAAAAATACCTTAGTTATCCCTTTGCCTGAAATATGGGAGCTGCCCCTCGTCATCTCCGTTTTCTGTGATTTGATAATATTGTGGTTGCGTTTTTTGATGTGTGTGTGTGTGTGTGTGTGTGTGTGTGTGTGTGTGTGTGTGTGTGTGTGTGTGTGTGTGTGTTATTCCTTTGTTGTTTTAAGTCTGTCTTGGTAACTGTCTTCCTGTCTCTGTCTGTCTGCCTGTGCGTCTGTCATGTGTTTTTAATCTCATTGCTGTATTGGCTGGCTGATTTGGGGTCTCTCTCTCTCTCTCTCTCTCTCTCTCTCTCTCTCTCTCTCTCTCTTTCTCTCTCTCTCTCTCTCTCTCTCTCTCTCTCTCTCTCTCTCTCAAAATGTCTTATGTTTCTGGATCCTACTCAACCCTTATTTAATATGTAATAGAATAAGATGATGGTATGATGATGATGATGATGATGATGATGATGATGATGTGAATTAAGTGTAAAAAATAAATGAAAAGACAGTGAACGAAGTAATAGGTTATTGTATTTTATTGTATTTACATGTAATTACACTAAATCGTAGAGGGCAAAAACATTACTCCCCTACCAGTAAAGTAGTGGTGTGTCCCTTCAGTACGATGACGTCTTGTTGATTTATTTTGTTTTATTTTATTCTTTCTCCTGGTAAGTTAATTGACCTTGGATTTAATTTACCTGTTGAACTGGAGGGGTTAAGTACAGCCTTCATGAACTCCTTTTCTCCTGATTATTCTTCCTGACGTGAATAAAGTCTGTCGGTAGCCTGAGTTAAAGGAAAATTACATCTCCTAGTGAAGGGGTTAATCTTACTACCATCAGACGATTTTATTCAGCTAGAGATTTCCTTGAACCCAGCTTATTTATGGTAGAGCCTTGTATTATGCATTAGAACATAAGTCAGGAGTGAGAGGAGTGGAGGTGAATGTGAGAGAAGCATGTGGAGTTACGTGGAGAAACAGACTGGCAAATGAGCAACTGAAGGAGCGTTGTGGAGTGGGTGAATTTGAGATATGTGGAGTTACGTGGAAAGAGAGAGGGAGACTAGCATTTGAGCAAGTGAGGGAGCGTTATGTGGAATTCCGTGGAGAGACAGACTGAGAAATGAGCAATTGGAAGAGCGTTGTGGAGTGGAATGAGATTGAGAGATGTGGAATTAAGTGGAGAGACAGTGTGACAAATTAGCAAATGAAGGAGCGTTGTGGAGTGGAATGAGTCTGAGAGGGGCATTTGGAGTTACGTGGAGAGACAGACTGAGAAATGAGCAAATGAAGTAGCGTCGTGGAGTGGATGAGTCTGAGAGGGGCATGTGGAGTTACGTGGAGAGACAGACCGAGAAATAAGCAAGTGAAGGAGCGTTGTGGAATTTCTTATAGTCTCAGGTAGGCCACACAGATCCTTCATAGGTTACGTTATTTTTGCAGTGAGTGTTGTTGGATGGAGGTGGAGCTGATGAACTAAAAGATGAGGACTAACAATGCCTTCCCCCCACCACCACCACAAGCTCAGTAGCCAGGATGATGGAGATTGGATGAAGATAGCGTTGGAGGAATGAAGAGGTGGCACACTAAAAGATGAGTGCCAGTAACGCCTCGCCCACCACCACCACCAGCTCAATCCCCACGATAATGGAGAGTCCCAGGTAGGCCCCACAGATCCCCCCCAGGTCACTCACCAGGTTTGCTAATGTCTGGAAGTAGTGAAAGTTATTAGTGGACAGTGGCAGCCAATATTTCTCTTGTCGTATGCTTTTTTTTTCACTTCAGTTTGACGTAAAATTCCCACCTTCATCTTGCATGCTGAGTTGTAAACGAGAGATTAACACTAGATTATGATGCTAGCCAGGAAGTGTTGTGGATTAGAAGAATAGCTGTAGTTTTGTCTTAATTTGTCACTGAGCTACGTGAAACAAGCTGGAGGGTGAGTAATATAGTTGGTTTTAGTGGTTATTTGGCCTTTGATCAGTAGCATGGCGACAAAAATCGTTAAGATCTGATTTATCTTCTCAGTCTGTAACCATCCAAACTAACCAACCAGCAACCAGTCAGATATCCAACTACGGCATAGTACTGGGTGGGAGCGGGTCATTTCCCTAGTGGTATTCAGTAATGCCCCTCGGATGTAATTTTCAGTTGCCCTTCATGACTAGTAAAACATGATCTGAATGTAAACAGTAGAGCCGACCCCAGATGGTGTACAAGCCAGCCGCTAACGTCCATATCCCACCGCAAAATAATCTCGGCCATCTATCCAGTGTTACCAGACAGCTATTACTCATCTGCCTAACCCGACTACCAGCCTAACTTACTACCCTGACATCCAACCAAATCATCCATCCATCCAGCTAAATTACCAGCCACCTATGCAACTAAATGAGCCACCCATCCATCCATTTAATTTACCAGCCAGCCAACTGACTATCCAAATTAACCAGCCACCCAAATTATCCACCTAACCATCCAACCAGCCGCCTACATAACTACGCTAACCACTTGATTGATGGGGCACTAACCTGGTATTTAGGCACCTCGCTCATGACTTGCTTCTGAAGGGTGTTGTAGTAGACCTGAAGAACAGTCATTCCAGGGGCGCCGCTCCCTCCACTTGCACCCCCTAAACTCTCACCATCACCACCCTGCCAGTGAAAAGGTGGCCAGTGGGAATGTATGTTTTACTTACAACCAGTTATGTTTTATTTACTTATTTATATCTCACTCCTTCTTTGGATGGGGAAAAGATGCAAATTCAGAGCAGGTCGGGTTAGATGAGGTTATGCAGAGAGAGGCAAACATGCTGACCTGATACTCTGCCGGCAGTGGGGTGGAGGACATCTGGAGGTCAAACGAGGTCGCTCTGGAAACGGGACCAGGTTGTAATGAATAACTTTTGCACTTCAAGATGTTGTAAAAATAGATTATCTGGGGCGAAAAAGATAAAATATGAATGTCATCGTAGTGGCGGAATTGATGGAACTTTCTAATTTTCACTATGAGAGCCCCTTCCGAAGCTTATATATACTTATTAAAGGTATTTACTTACTGAAACACGAAATACACAGAAGATAATTACTCTGCCTTGTGAAACCCTATTTACATTATTGTCTTTGCCTTCTGAAACACGATATACACATAAGATAATTACGTTCCTTTGTTAAACTCCATTTACATTATTATCTTTGCTCTCTGAAACACGAAATACGTAGAAGATACAGTACACTACCCTGCCTTGTGAAGCCCCAGAGCCAGAAGCTGCGTGACTCACCTGCACTCTATACCACAGGGGCATCCAGTGTTGTCAGAATTTAACACCTGTTGCATTACCGTATCGTAGCACAGGTCCCCCGAGCCTTTGCATCGTCGTAGCAGGGGTATCTGGGTGGAGGGAGAGGGGAGGCTGACACACAGATACATACATACAGACATATACATATATAGACATACATACTTTCATACGAAAACACATTTACAGACATACATAGACATACATACACACATACACTTATTATTTTTTGTACAGAAGATAAACAGAGGAAGGAAAAACAAATTAGATTTTTAAAAAGTTCTTTGCGCTAGATTATAAGTGCCCTCCATTCATAAAAAAATCTGTAACAGTTGGACTTGAATTACTGTAGGTTGAAGTTTGAGAGGAAATCAGAGAACAGTACACTGATGGATAATTGTGTATACTTATTTCCTCAGTGTTCCCTTTACCTGTCTAACACCAGGTGAGTTTATACACCTGACTGAAGCCGATAATAGTGTTAGAGGTTAGTGTGTATTTGTCACTATTTAAATTACTGAAATAAATACACCCTTATCTTTAATACAGCTGAAATATGCACTAAGTTTGTATGCAACTTCAGGAACTGGTGATCCTATTTATGCAGGAAAACAGCCCCATTTTAATTGCAGAGTAGAAGGCAAGAAATAGAAAATGATCTTGCACAGTCAACTTTGAAGCAGTGAACTTAAACGTAACTCAGATATGAAAAAGTTTATGAATAGGTTGCTGAAGAGAGAGAGAGAGAGAGTCCATAGCATAAGAAATGTGTGTGTGTGTGTGTGTGTGTGTGTGTGTGTGTGTGTCACCTTGTCTGGCACTGGTCCACTGAGGGTGCCACGGGTGATATTGAAGGTAACCCTGAACCTGTGCTCCATACACCCACACTCCCTCATCAGCCGCCACTGCGCACACATCGAAAAACACTCCTGAAAAAAAAAAGAAAATCATAGAAATTTCAGTTTATCCCGAAATTATATAGCTGATCCATTCTAACTTGGCCCAGATCCACGAAACTCTATGGTCGATTCACTCCTACTTCCCCTGATTTTGCGTCCTTTTGTAGCTCATTATCTGTCGCTTAAAGTTAGAAATTAAATATGAGTTTGTCACGAAAAACCTATAGGTCACTCACTCTAACTTGGCTGAGATTTTTTTCCTTTTGCAACCGATTTCCCTTAGTTTAACGTCAGAAAAAAGACAATACTATGGCCCTACATCCATCCCACAGCACTTCTTTGTGACTAGCGCCGTACTGTAATGTTAATCTCTTGTTATATCTCTGCATTCAAGATGGAGAGGTGGTAATTTTGCGCCTAATAAAAGTATGCAGATTATACCTGAAATTATTGGTAGTCAGGGTGTGTATTATTATTATTATTATTATTATTGTTGTTGTTGTTGTTATTATTATTATTATTATTATTATTATTATTATTGTTGTTGTTGTTGTTACTACTACTACTACTATTACGACTGCTACTACTACTGCTACTACTACAAATGGATGCCTTGTTGTTTAGTGGGTTAAGGCGCTCCAGCCTCATTGCAGCCTTATAAGATCAGGTCCAAAGGTATTTAGGGGTTACTGCTCACACAGTGTCATGCAGGGGAGAGTGACTGGCCACCCTTGCCTTGAGGATCGGGACTGACGATCCTGAAGAGGGGATGGAGTGAATAATGGAAGTCATGGATGTGAGAAAAGATAAGGATTTAGGCAAGATGGTGTACTGGTGAAATGTGACAGGCAGGGATGTGTAGTGGTGTGATAGGCAGGTGGTGTGGTGGTGTAGTGATGTGATAGACAGGGTGGTGTAGTGATGCAGTGGTGTGATAGGCATGGTGTAGTAGTGGAGTAATATACCAGGGTGGTGTACAGCTCCAGCGAGGTGGTGTAGTGGGTGCCGGTCCACAGGAGGGGGGCGAAGTCCGTCTCGTACCAGTTGTCTGTGCAGGCGGAGGGATAGGGCGCGGGTAGGCGGTGCTCCATCCTCTGTAGGCGCAGAAGGAGAGGTAGGCTGAGGACGAGGTGTAGGAAGGAGGGTAGATGAAGGCGAGATGTAGGAAGGAGGGTAGATGGAGAAGGAGAGACATAGGAATGAGGGAAGATAGAAGGAAGGAAGGTAGATTAAGAAGGAGAGGCATAGGAATGAGAGAAGATAGAAGGAAGGAAGGTAGATTAAGAGAGAGATGTATCAATGACGATAGGTGGAAGACAGGGAGATTAAGAGTAAGATGTATAAAGCAAGGTGGAAGAGGTCGATAAAGAGTGACGTATAGGAAGAAGGGTAGATAGAGGAAGGTGGATTAAGAGCTGGATGTATAAAGGAAGGTAGAATTGAAACGGTAGGCTATCAGTGGGTGGTGGAGGAAGGGAAGGAAATGAACATTTACGTATTCTTTTGTATTTGAGATGTACTGTAATTTAATTTTATATTTTTATTTAAATTTGCATTGATTATATATGGTTTTTGTTTTAATAATATACTGTCATCAAAAGGTGGAGTTGTATAGATGAAGTGGATGGTGGCAGGTGAGACAGGTGTGCCATACAGGTAACATAATATAACAAAGAGATAACAGACTGCAGGTTATATCAAATTTATATAGGTAAGTAATCAATTATATTACACAGGGAACTGATATGAGTCGCCTGTACAGGAAACTTAAAGGTGACAGGCAACACACAAGTAACTCACACATGTTACCAATACAGGGGACAGGTAACATATAGATAACAGGTAACAAACAGGTAGCTTATACAGGTGAGACGTAACACAAGTAGCTTATACAGGTGACAGGTAACAAACAAGTAGCTTATACAGGTGACTAATACAGGTAACTCTTGCAGGTACTCACAGCAGACACAGCCACCCTCGTATAACTACCAGGTGAGACTAGGAAACCCAGGTCTCTTGGGCTGGGGGGCACCTGACGATGATGTACCTCCACCACGTAGCCCAGAGTCTCCACCAGCCCCTCCACCTCCTGTATCTCATCCTCCACCTCCAGCTCTCCCGCCGCCAGGAAGAGGGTTAAACCTGGAATAAAGGGGGATTGATGACTCGAACTTCCGATACTGAGAAAAGTAAGAGTTATATTTTTTCGTTTTTTTTTTTTCTGTCCTGAAGATTTATGATTGGGATTTCAGATATTGCGAAAGGTAAGGTTAATACATATTTCTATTTCGAATTTATAACTGGAAGATGTATGAGGAAGATTTTTTTTCTACTTTTCCTTTTCTGTTTCATAATATTAACCTCTGATCTGGTGTTAAGTAAATATAAGTTTTCTGTCACTTTGAATATTTAGAGGGATTTATTTATTTATTAGTTATTATAATTTGTCTTGTCACTCGAACCTCCTGTCAGTAATTCGTCGTCAAGATTTTTCGGCTACCATTCAATAAGAACTCATTAAGTCTTCTATCGGTAATAACCAAAGGAGAGATTTTTTTTTTTTATTTGTCTTCTCATTCGAAGTTCCATCCAATAACAAGAAAAATGTAAGATGCTATACGCTACCCATTTTATAATTATCATCTTTAGGTTTTAGGGCATCCTAGGGCTTTGGCCCGGAGGATGCATTGGGGTTTCTTTTTAAAATCTGTCATCGTATATTGAACTTTTACTTTAGCTCCCAGGCTCCTGTGAACAAATAAAACCATATGGCGTTACCAGGAGCAGAAGTCTAGAGTTGTCCCCGCCATGAGAGGGTTAAGAGGTAATCATTGGATCCATCGTCACTATTAACGGTCAGAACATTAGTCTTGTGTTATGGCGAATTATTTGATTTATTTCATCTTACACGTAATTTTTTTCATTTTATTTTTTCCCGAAGTGGAGTCATCGATATCTTTTTTTTTTTTTTTTTTTTTTTTTTCCACATTGCAAGAGGTGATTTTTTTTTTTTTTTTTCTGATTCGTCATCGTAATTTAAGTCTGCATATTAAGAAGTATTCGATATTTTTTTTCGCTGTTAATGATGAGGAGGTTTGTCACATTATATATTAAGTAATTAATTTATTTGTGTTGTTGACATGATTTAAACTTCCATTTAATAGATATTTTATTTTTTTCTCGGTTAAAAGTCGTATTATTTGTCGAGGTAATTAAGACATGTAAGCAATCAATTGGCCTTTCGTAATTGAAGGTTACAAAGATATTTCATTTTTACATCGGATCTGTCAGCGTAAATTAAACCTGTATATCAGTAAGCAGTAAATACGTATTTGCCTTGAAATTAAGAGGAAGACGTTTTTTCCCTGATTTTCTTTAGTAAGTCAGGAAGCAATTTATATTTTCTTGTTACAGTACACAGTGAGAAATATACGTATTATTCAAGACTGAACCACAATGAAATCTGGGAATCATAGTAAAAAGATAGAGGATTGGGATTGGTAGTTTTTGTGGTTGGAAAAAGAGGATTGGGATTGGTAGTTTTTATAGTTGCAAAAAGGATGGAAGATTGGGATTGGTAGTTTTCATAGTTGCAGAATGGATAGAGGATTGGGATTAATAGTTTTTATAGTTTGTTAGAGTATTGGTTTATTTTGTACTTCAATTTGCATATGTAATTAGAGGTGTCACAGGAAAGGATATTGAGGGTCCGTTTTTAACCTGACGTCCCTCTCAAGACCTCCAGATAATTAGCGATCGATAGGTCTTGTGACAGTATCAGAGAGAGAGGGAGAGAGAGAGAGAGGCTTCCTTTTTAGTTGTCATAAGCTATCAGTAGGTTGAGAGAGAGAGAGAGAGAGAGACTATTTCTCTGTCTATAATTCTCTCATAAGCCATCAGCAGGTTTTATTTATGTTTATGTAGACCTTAACAGGAAATTACTATTTATTTTCCAGGTAAAATTAAATTCATCAAGTACACCTAAAGGAGAAGGAAGTACACACGATAGTTTTTCATTTCTCGTCACAGTAGAAGTTCTTGGCAGTAAATACGCGACAGATCTTGTACCTCAGTCAAAGGAAGGAGGAGAGTTGGGTAGCAAACAGACTGATATAACTTAGACACATAGGACATAGAGGGTAGGACAGATAGGCAGAGGAAAGGACATAGATAGATTGAGGGTAGGACAGATAGATGGAGTGTAGGACATAGATAGATAGATAGAGGATAGGACATAGATAGACAGAAGGTAGGTCAGATAGCTAGAGCATAGGACATAGACAGATAGAGGGTAGACAGATAGGGAACTGATTGGTAGTAGATTGACAGACAGGGGCAGTTTCCACCTGTTTATTTAGACAGAAAATATATTTATAAAGACAGTAATAGACAGAATACAGAAGCCCTACTTTCAGAAATGCCAGGGTAAGGAATACGCAGACAGATGGACAGATAGATAGATGGAGGGAGGCAGAAAATAGATATAGGGTATAATCATCATTCATTCATCAAGTTCACGACCTTCTCCTGAGTAAATATGTGGGTGAGGTAGTCTCAAGAAACAACGGAAGAGAAAGTACCGGTATGAAATTGGGATAACTCTCCACAGCATGCCTGTTGAAATGGGCCACACATTCTTCTACACACTTTCCATCCCACGGAATCCTGGCGTCATTTCATAGGCCTAACCATGTGCACATTATTTCTGTATTTTTCTTTATAAATGCCCTCCATATATACCTGTCATTTCAATTAATCAAGTAAAAAGTTGCCAGACACTTGTAATGTGCATCTCTCTGCGCACATCAATAGGCAGTTCGATCCCCTGTTCATTTCTTAGACACCTCAACCTACCTCTCGTTGTCACCTATTCATTTGCCATATCGAACCATCTTCTTCACGGTACACCACACATCCACAGACCTACGAATTTACTCACATACTCATATATCTCTTTTACTGTCCCTTCTTCATCCATCCTTTCCATATGACCATACCGTCTAATCACATTTTGCTGTACCACAGTATCAAAAAAAAAAAAAAAAAAAAAATATATATATATATATATATATATATATATATATATATAGCACGGGATACACGTCCAAGCCTTGTGTAGATATTCAAACAAAGTATCAAACAGGCAGATATCTGACAGTTGCAGGTCAAAGATAGATAAAATAGTAAGATGGAATTCACATATATGCAGTACCTCCTGATGATCCTGGGTATGGTATGACAGGGATGGGTGGGCTGCTGTCACGTGCCTGGGTCAGCTGGTGCATGACGGTGTGGCAGGCACGGGACATCAGCAGCGGGGTCGGGTGTACGTGACTGGTGGGGGAAGGCCAGGGTATTAGTGTGGCTGTAGGATGTGGGTGGATGTGGGAGAGGGTGTGGTGTGTGGGTGGATGTGGGAGAGGGTGTGGTGTGTGGGTGGATGTGGGAGAGGGTGTGGTGTGTGGGTGGATGTGGGAGAGGGTGTGGTGTGTGGGTGGATGTGGGAGAGGGTGTGGTGTGTGGGTGGATGTGGGAGAGGGTGTGGTGTGTGGGTGGATGTGGGAGAGGGTGTGTTGTGTGGGTGGATGTGGAGTGTGGGTGTGTACGGGTCTGCATATTGTCAGTGGACGTGGGGAGAGGGTTAGTGTGGGAAACCAAATTCATTTATTTTGATAATCCCCATTTTTACTTTTAAAAAATGTATGTGTGGGAGTATAGGTTTGGGGAGCTGGTTTGTGTGTGTGTGTGTGTGTGTGTGTGTGTGTGTGTGTGTGTGTGTGTGTGTGTGTGTGTGTGTGTGTGTGTGTGTGTGTGTGTGTATCCATCCATCCATCTTTCCTTCCGTCCATTCTCCCTTCATGCATTCATCCATCCATCTATCCATCCGTCTTTCCTTCTGTCCTTCATCCCTCCATCCCTCCATCCATCCATCCATCCATCCATCCATCCATCTATCTATCCATCCATCTATCCATCCATCCATCCATCCATCCATCCATCCATCCATCCATCCATCCATCCCTGGCCTCACCTGTTGCAGTCCTCTTCACCAATGTAACAAGCCACGATGGTTCGCTTGAGAGGCAGCACAACTGACCCCAAAGAGGCCATTAGAGAGTGGATGTCGTTAATGGTTGTTAGGTGGTCTGGTGGTTTGCTTGGCTGTGGATTGGGTAGGGTTGGTTTTGGTGTAGATGGTTAATTATTATTTTGAATATATTTTTTACTGTATTTAGTGTTATTATCTTTAGCAGTATCGACGTCAGCATATCATCATCATCATTATCATCATCATCATCATCAAGTCTCGTGTCCCCAGCTAGTCTCACGTCCCTTATTAGTCCTCTCACCTGTCACTAATTAGACTCACGTGTCCCTAATTAAGGTCTCGTGGCCCTGTTTAATCTCATCTGTCCTTCAGTGGTCTAGTTTCCCTTTTTCGTTTTTGCAAGTGCCTAATTAGCTTTATCTGCACTTGATTTAATTGTTTTACTTAGTCGTAATTATTCTACCCTGCCTTTGATTAAATTACCTTATTAGTTTGTGATTAGTTTCAGTGCCTTTGATTGCCTTACCTGTCTCAAATTAGTTTCACATGCCTTTGAGTAAATTATCATACTTTCCGCTAATTATTCTTAAATTAGCCTCATATGTCCGTAACCTCAGTCTAATTAGCATCACCTTCTCTTGATTAAATCGTCATACCTGCCGCTAATTAGCCTCACTTTCCATTAATTAGCCTCGCCTGTCAATTGTCTCACGTACCCCATCTGCCCCTAATGTAATGGAATCTCACCTGCTCTTAATTTAGTCCACCTGTCCCTGATATAGCCCCATTTATCTCAGTTTTTTCTTGTTCCATAATTATCTTCCTCACTTCCGCCGCGCCTCCTCCTCCCCCTTCGGCTGACATCCCATTACGCTGATCTCTTGTGCCGTGACCTCTGACCCGACATACTAATCACTCCTGTCTAATTAGTCTCGCCTTCCTCGAAGCAAATCTCACCTGTCACTGATCTTACCTTACTCTTATAATTCTCACCTTCCCCTGTGACTTCTCTTCCTCCTCCTCCTCTTCCTCCTCTAATTGACATCCGAGCATGGTGACCTCCTCTGGCGTGACCTCTGACCTATGACGTAGTGATGTGCAGCACCCTACCCTGTGAAACACCAGGTACAGGGGATGCTCCGTAGTTTTTCTTGAAGCAGTACTCTCTTTTGGAGCTGTATTATCACTTGACTCTGTGCTGTCTTGTGTAGCAGTACTTTCCGTAGCAGGTGGACTTTCTCTTGCCTCTGTACTTTCTTCTGAAGCAGCACTTGAAGTATCCCCTGACATCGTTTTCCCAGGCAGCGTATCTTCCTTATTTCCCTCGTGTCTCGTGCGTATGTGGGTGATGAGGACGTGGGCGAGGCGCGGGCAGGATATGCGAACAAGGGGGCAGACGGTGACGGCGGGGGGTGGCAGGGCGTATGAGGTTTTTACGCTGGTGGTCATTCCCACGGGGTGCCTGGGGTATAGGGTGGAGGGAGACAACATATAGGTAGATAGACTGATAGATAGACAGACAGGCAGACGGAGAGACAAGCAGGCAGAGACAGAGAGAGACTGAGACAGCATATGCAGTGAGAAAGAAAGTCAGGTAAAAGTAGGCCTATAGCTTGGAAGATGGGGTACACAGAAATCCATAAAATTAATCAGGCAAAAACACGAAGGGCAATCAGGAAAGGCTGAAGAGGCGATCAACACGGTCATCAGATTAATTCAGGGGAGTGTGTGTGAGTGCCTGAAGGGTGGTCGATAGTCAGGTGATAGGCGGTGTTGGGCACAAAAAAGACAGACAAACAGAGGTTGATGATGGCTGATACCACCACCATCCAGGGTTTAGTAATGTATACCTAAGATGAATGTGTCTGTCATGGCTGTTTGTCTCTATCTTCATATAGCCTACAAGTTTATCTGTATCCTGGCCTTTATCTGCTATATCTATCTTTATTTGTGTCTGTTTATGGCATCTATATAAGTCTGTCTATCACGGTATCTACCTCCCATTGTATCTGCTGCTTATCTTTTTATGTCTCCCCGTACAGGCAAAGGACCAGTAGGTCTGTTGCTTTTTGCATTCCTTTCTACTTTGTAATTCTTCTCATACTGATCCCCTTCAACTTTCCTTTCTTCGCTGCACTGTTGCATCTCTTTCCCTCTTCTGTCGTTGTTTCAGTGGTCAATGATTTGTTGAAATCTGTGTTTGTATCCCTCCTCAGTTACGGCTGACGTGCAGCACCCGGCTAGCAACGCACTCCCATTCCTTTTCTATGCAGCTTTCTAATAACCATTGCTTTCATTCCTTTATGTATTCATCTCTGAGAACGGTCTTCCTCACCCTGTATTTCTCTCTGCGTATGGCCTCTAGACTTTTAAACGTAATGTGTCCAGGCATCTTGAACGAAGGAGGATTTTTGCTCTCTTGCCCAGTTTTTCCTTGAAGAGACAACTTTTCAGGTTTTCAGTCTTCGTCTCTCTCTCTCTCTCTCTCTCTCTCTTTTTTTTTTTTTTTTTTTTTTTTTTTTAACATGAAAAATATCTTATTTGCCTGATTACAGTGTGGCAGCAGTCTGTATATATATCTATCTATCTGTAAACGCTACCGGGTATCTATCTATCTGTCTGTCTGCAATAAATTAATCTATCTACCTGTCTGCCTAATCGATGCTTGCCTGCTCCCATAACACACCTCATATATTATCTCGCCATCTTGTGTCTCATGCATAATTGAAATGGTTCACTTAATTTGATGAACAAATATTTTTGTCAGGCCCCAAACAAAGTGAGTAAGAGCTAAGAGGTATTTGTATCTGTTTATTTGTGTGTTTATCTGTTTGTTTCTCGGACGGTGTATCTCTGTTTATTTGTTTATTTACATATTTTTGTTTACTAATTTGTCATTTTACTAATACTTGTTTGTCGTTGTTTGCCCATCTGCCCATCTCTTTGTCTCTTGTATCTTTTTTTTTTTTTTTTTTTTTTTTTTTAATGTGCTCGACTCTGGGCATAGGCTTCTCAGCCTGCTCCCAAGGCCCAGTAGTCCTCCTACATATCGTACACCTCTACATGTCACCACTTCGGCGCTAACACCCACCGTCTATATTGAATACATGCTAGGGCTGTCTCATACAGGACTGGTGTATTGGTATTAGCGGGGGTATTTTTACGACATGTCGGCGGGTCTTCTGGTAGATCGGTAAACTCTGCCGTAATGAAATTCAAATCCTTAAACTGTTCCCTGCACCAGCGGGGATTTGAACCTGGGTCCGGTAGGACCGCAAGCCACCTTTCTACCGATTGAGCCTTCTATCTGTTTATCTGTGTGTATACAGAGGCTGTCATGCAGAAGAGATTTGCTACACACACAAAACACACTACTCTCACTCTCTGAACGCACCCACTCATCCCACACACTCGTTCTACACACACCCACGCCCTACACACTCACTCCTTATAGTACAGCATAAGGCGGAGGGTGTCAAGGGCGGCGAAGAAGAGGCAGACTGAGAAGACAACCATCCACAGCATCCTCCTGGGCGTGGTTCGAGCCCTGAAGAGGTGGCTGAGACTGACAAGGGAAGAGTCTTGCAATTGTCGCTTCATTTCCGCCCACACGCCCACCCTCCTCACCATCTTCACGCCCACGCCTTCTCTCTCACCTTCATCCACCACCATCTCTGCAAAAATAGTAATGATGATGATGATGATGATCGTATCGTTTATAATGGCTCCAACATGCTTGCATGCAGCGGCATTGGCTACTTAATGGCAGCTGTCTATGCTGCTCGATCTCTGACAGTCTTCCTGTTCAGTCCTTATTTCTGAGGACACACAGTATGACCTCGTCCCAGATGTTTTTCGGTTTGCCACTCGCAACCCTTCCCTCGAGGTTCACACCTTTTCACTGTCCGCACCCAGTTGTCATCTTCCATCCTTTGTCTAAACCATCTCAATCTACCCCCGCCTCATCACAACCACAATACATTCCTGTCCCATCCTTCCATTCAACTCTTCAGTCACAATCCTACCCCCTCTCCCCCAGGCCTTGCGTTCAGGAATGCACTGCGCAGCCATCTAATCATTGTCATTTATGTTCGTTTTTAGATTGTCACTCAGTGTAGAGTCGTCTGAAGCTAGCACTACATAGGGTGAGTGGATGGGAGGCGCTCTCACATACCACAGTATTTGTAAGCTATTCTGAATTTTGCAAACATTAACGGTGTAAAATTTTAGACACTGGTTGTTTTTGTTTCGATATGTAGTGAAGTGAGAGGGACTGAAGCTCGCATCCTGAGTGGCTCTGGACATTCCGTGACACCTGTTCCTAAGCGATTTATTTTACACATTATACCTCAGTATCTCTTTGTTTGTTATTGATGCATTCTGTGTCGATGTGAAAAATGATATAAATAAAACAAAAGGGAATGTTAAGGTGTAAACTGCAAATTAAGTCGCTGATTAAGAGGTGCTGCTAATCCCATGCCACTCAGACCTACCTGTGTGTTGTGAGGCAAGGTGTGCCGCCTGTGTCTTCTGTCCACTAACTGCCACCCCATCGTACTTCTCTCCCCTCCCTTCCCTCTGCCTCACTTCTCTCCCCCTTCCCCCTCTCCCTTACTTCTTTCCTCTCCCCACCCTCTCCCTACTCCTTTCCCTTCCCCCCCTCTCTTTTACTTCTCTCCCCCTCCCCTTCCTCTACCTCATCAAATCATCTCCTCTCCTTCCATTTGCTTTGCTCTCTACTGTACACCCTCCCCCCATCTTCCTCTTCCCTCCCTCTCTTCACCCCATCTTACTCCTCACCCCCTCCCCTCCCTCTCCCTCACCTTCCCTTCCTCTCCACTTCCCTTGTTCACTCACCACACCCTCTCCCTATCGTCCTCTCCCCTCCCCCTCACACCACACTTTTTCTCAGCCTTTCCCTCCTCCTCCTCCTCCTCCTCCAACACACTTCCTTCTCCGTTCCCTCCTCTCCCCCTCCCCTCTCTTCTTTTCCCCCTCCCCCTCTTCTCCCCCCACCCCTCCCCCCTCTTTTCCTCCCATCTCTCTCTCCTTCATCTTTCTCAACACACCATGAATTCTGTCTGTTGTCCAATCACCCTGTGTATCTTTCTCACCAAGCTGTAAATGGCAGAGGGTAACATTGTACTGGTTATTGCTGTATAATGTAATATTGTAACCTGATCGCGATATTGTAGTACCTAATCTACCCACATGTACACTCGCCGGAAGAAGTACGGGAACAGCTGGATACGAGCGATGTTGTGAATGAGTACTAAGTGGCATTTGTCATCTGGGTTGGTGTGTGTGGGGGCGAGGAGCAGTGCAATATAATACAGTAGTAATAATAAATGAACCCCGTCCTTATGGTACTAACAATAACAAACACCATCTTTTAAATTTGTAGCTTCAGAGGGCGATGTTCACGTGTTTTATTCGTTGTGTCGTGTGGTACGATTCTCCTGTTTTATTCGTTGTGTCTTATGGTACGATGCTTGATTCCTTAATTCAGTAACTTTTTATTTTCATTCTTGTTGTCTTTTTACGATATCATTCATTTTTGGACGTAATGGATGGATACAGGCTGACTTTCGTTCACTTTCACTGCGAGAGGTTCTTCATGAGTTGTATAAAATAGTTTAGTGGTGGCTGGAGGAAAACGAAGATAATAATGTCATCTCAGTAAAGAGGTGCTCGGATGCTTTCCTGAATATGCCCGATGATGATGATGATGATGATGGTAATAACGACAACGGTGATGAAAATAATGATGATGATGATGATGATTGCTGCCAGCCTAACCACTCATATGCCCAGTTTCACCAGGGCACTTTTTCTCTTCTAAAATTAATCACGCCCAATCATCTCTATTTTTATACCGTGAATGACTATTGCCATTATGTTTGAAATATTTATCCATCAAGGGATTTGTTAATCTTTGGCCATCAGGAGGTTATAGAACAATTTTTTCTTGTTTTTCTTCCTGTCTTCATCTTCCTCCTCCTCCTCCTCCTCCTCCTCCTCCTTTTATTATTATTATTATTACCATTATTATTATTATTATTTTATTATTATTTTGCTTATCTTTTTCTTTCTTGGTCTTCTTTATTGTTCTTTTCTTTTTCCATCTTCTTCCTCTCTTCTTCTTCATCTTCTTTTCATTTTCTTTTTTTCTTTTTCCTTGTTTTTTTCCCCTTTTTCTATTGGTGTTCACTCACCCTAACTGTCCTGTATTGTCTAGTCCCGGGCCTCTACGTTCTTCCTGGGTAAGAGAGGAATGGATGGTTGGAAGGATGGCTGGATGGTTTTTGAGACTTGAAAGGGAGACTTTGTTGTATACTTCATATTGTCTTTTTTTTTTTTCTACTTTTTTTTCGGTCGAAGCACTCCCCTCCCCCATCCTCTTCCCACAAATCCTTTGATGCCAGAGAGAGAGAGAGAGAGAGAGATCCCCCAGTCAGTCGCTCTCGTGAGGCCAGTCAGTCGCTCTCGTGAGGCCAGTCAGCTCAGACGTGCTAGAGACCTGTAGTAGTGTTGTGCTAGTGTGCTTTAGTGATCTGTGTTAGTGTGTTGTAGTGATCAGCGATAGTGCTGTGCTAGTGATCCGTGAGTGTGTGTGTTGTGGTGACCCGTAGTGACCCGTGATAGTGTGTGCTACCTTGTGTGAACTAGTGCGTAATGGCTTCCTCGGCAGAGAGCTGTGTCCCCACTGCAGGTACTGAAAAGGACTACCTTGAATTAAAGGAGGAACTTCTCGAACTGAAGCGGGAGGTACAAATTCTCAGGCAGGAGAAGGCACAAATGAGGGAATTGTTGGAGGAGATGTTGGAGGAGAAAGAGAAAAAGGCTGAAGGTTGGACACTTGTTAACAAGGGTGCAACGAAGTTCACTCTTAAAAAGCAAACGGAAATTAAGACAACTAATACATTCGACACACTACGGGACGAATGTGAAGGGAAGAGCAGAGAGGGAAGTAGAGGAGAAGGACGGTGAGAGAACTTCCAGTACAGGTAAGTATAAACAGAACAAGAAAGGTAAGAAAAATGTTGTTGTTGTTGGAGACTCCCAGGTGAGATATCTGAACAGGGCCATGTATACTCCACTCGCTAAACATGTGTGTCTTCCAGGGGCCAGGGTGGCTAATGTGGTAGATAAAATTTCAAATATCGTAAAGGAAAGTGGTGACAAACCCACTGTGTGCCTCAGTGTAGGAGGCAATGATATTAGTAGCCGTAAGAGTGAGGTACTGTGGAAAAGGTACAAGTTGATGTTAGAAAAGGTTAGGGAGAGGGAAGGAACCCCTGTAGTGCTTGGTGTTTTACCAAGGTGGCGGGTTGGAAGGGAATGGTTGAGCAGGGCAATAGGGTTTAATTGCCGCCTTGAAAGGTATTGCAAAGATAATACAATACCTTTCATAGACAGCTGGGACCGGTTTTATGGACGAAGTGCCTTGTATAGTTGGGATGGGACTCATCTTAGCAGGCAAGGAGTTACTGTTTTAGCTGGAATGATAGATAGGGAGTTGGAGGGATTTTTTCGAGATTGAGAAGTAGGTGTACAGGAAGATGCAGCAACTACAGTCAGAAATCATTATTACCATGTTTGGATAGATGCATCGATACTTGCAAAATTAAGAACAAGTTCAACCAATAGTGTAGATACATCCACTCAGGCACCTCAAATTGAGCAGGCGATGATAGATGATAGAACAAGCGATGATAGAAGGGCGATAAGCGATAGTACAAAAAATTGTTATATTAGTAAAGTAAAGAGTTTCCCAGTTAGTAATAAAATAAATAACAGTAAATGCCAAGGTAAAGGCATAACTACTCGTAATAATCTGAAAGTGTACTACACAAACAGCCGGAGTTTACGTAATAAAATGGATGAACTGAGGGCTTTAATTTGTACAGAGAAAATAGACATTGCCGTTATTAGTGAAACTTGGATGAATACAGACACTCGAGAATTTTTAGCAGAATATCAGATAAAAGGCTATAATATTTTTGTGTCAAACCGTCAGGGAAGAAAGGGGGAGGGGTAGCTATTTATGTAAAGGATTCACTAAACTGTTACAATAAAGCAGACATTAAAGTAAATAGGGACACAGAAAGTGTCTGGGTTGAAATTAGTAACAATAGGGAGAAATTAGTCTTAGGAGCAATTTACAGATCTCCAAAATTAAGTAGAGCTGATAGTAAATACCTCTGGGAGGAAATTAGGAAAGCATCACAGTCCAGCTTAGTAATAATTGTTGGGGACCTTAATCTGCCAAGGATAGATTGGAGAAATCAGACAGGAGATGCAGAGTCAGAGGAATTTCTAGAGGTAGTACAGGATAATTTCCTTTATCAGTATATCAGGGAGCCCACCAGAGGTAATAATATACTAGATTTGGTTTTAGCTAATAAAGAAAATATCATTAGCGATATAGAGGTTGGTGGACGACTTGGTAATAGCGATCATGAAGAAATTAAGTTCAAATTTATTTGGGATGTCTGTTCCACTGAAAATACCTCCACCGTTCCTAATTTTCGTCTAGGAGATTTCGATGGCTTAAGAGCTTATTTTCGAACGGTATTCCACAGGGAGATTAGCTATTTGAGGGAATGTCAGGTTAGTGGGGATCCCCAGGTCATAGTTCAGGCGCAGGAAGCACGTGGGGACGTCCGTCAGGTGTCTGTGAGGGGGGAGGTGGTAGATAGGAATGTAGTCCAGGTGACGGAAATTAACTCAGCTCCAGTACCAAACAGACGTTCGACCAGTGAGAAGTATAACGAGTTAATAAATATAATATACGGAGGCCAAGATAGATATATTCCTTCAAAACCGTTTAGAACTAACAATTCAGAACCAAGATGGTTAAACAACAGATTAAAATCTCTCATAGGCCAAAGGAAAGGAATATATAGAAAAATAAAACGTGGAGAGGAACACTTACGTAACCGGTATCCAATTTTAAATAGAGAAGTAAAGAGGGAGATAAGAAAAGCAAAGAGAAGTTATGAAATTAAGGTTGCAAGTGAATCAAAAGTAAACCCCAAGGGTTTTTATCAAATGTACCGAACGAAAAATAAAGATAGGATAGGACCACTCAGAACAGAATCAGGTGACATTACCAGTGAAGATAAAGAAATGTGCTCCATCCTAAATAATTATTTCATATCAGTATTCACCAAGGAAAATCTAAGCCTGGTCCCTCAAGCAGCAAATATTTACCATGAGAATACGGAAAATATTCTTAGTAAAATAACCATTAATAAGGAGGACGTATTGAAAGAAATTAACAAGTTAAAACCTCAAAAATCGCCAGGTCCGGACGATATATATGCAAAAAATTATAAAAGAAACCAAAGAAGAATTATGTCAGCCACTTTTAACGTTATTTAATGACTCTTTAAGTTCAGGAGAAGTTCCAGAGGCGTGGAAAACCGCAAACGTAGTGCCCATCTTTAAAAAGGGTGATAAATCAGCTGCGTCGAATTATCGTCCGATAAGTCTAACGTCAATAGTAGGAAAAATGTTAGAGTCAATTTTGGCAAATAAGATTAGAGAACACTTAGAAAAGATTTAATCTTATAAACGAAAGTCAGCACGGATTCAGGCAAGGACGATCCTGCCTCACAAATTTGTTGTCATTCTACTCGGAGGTCTATGAGGCAGTAGATAGCGATAAAGCTTACGATGTTATTTATCTGGACTTTAGTAAAGCTTTTGATAGAGTCCCACACGAAAGGTTAGTTAGAAAGGTTCGAGCACACGGTATAGACGGCGATATCTTAAAATGGATAGAATCCTGGCTGAAAGGACGAAAGCAGAGAGTATTAATAAATGGAACTAAGTCGGACTGGGGATTAGTAACTAGCGGTGTACCACAGGGTTCAGTACTCGGTCCCTTATTATTTATCATATATATAAATGATCTAGACTTAGGAGTCAATAGCAGCATCAGCAAATTTGCCGACGATACAAAAATAGGGCGTATCATTAACTCGACTGACGATTGCCATTACTTACAAAAAGACCTCGATACATTGTCCAAATGGTCTAAAACTTGGCAAATGGAATTTAACGTTGAAAAATGTAAAGTACTTAACGTAGGCAAGACCATTGGAGATACTAAATACAGCTTAGATAACAAAAGAAATTAGCAAATCGGAATGCGAGAGATCTAGGAGTTATGATTAGTAACGACCTTAAACCTAGGCAACAGTGCATTAATGCGAGAAATAAAGCAAATAGGGTCCTAGGATTTATTTCGAGAAGCGTGAGCAATAGATCATCTAAAGTAATACTGAAACTTTATCTAGCATTAGTAAGGCCACATTTAGACTACGCAGTACAATTTTGGTGTCCTTACTATAGAATGGATATTAATTCGTTAGAAAATGTACAGAGAAGAATGACTAAAATGATACATGACGTCCGGAACCTGTCATATGAAGACAGACTGAAAAGACTAAGTCTGCATTCGCTAGAGAGGCGTAGAGTAAGGGGAGACTTAATTGAGGTTTTTAAGTGGATGAATGGTATAAATAAGGGAGATATTAGCAAGGTACTTAAAGTGAGCATACAGGATAGAACTAGAAATAATGGTTTCAAACTAGAAAAATTCCGTTTCAGAAAGGAAATCGGTAGAAATTGGTTTGGTAATAGAGTAGTAGACGAATGGAATAAGCTACCTAGTAAAGTAGTTGCTGCCTCTTCCATTGAGAGTTTCAAGCATAGGCTAGATAAGCATATGACAAATAAGGGGTGGATATAGAATAAAGAAAATATTATAACCAATACTAACTAAAAAATAAATTTTCTTTTCAGGTTACACTATGATAGTCTCTATTCTCCTTTCACACTTTCCTGTAAAATGTCCACGCCAGTTTTTCTATACGGCGTGGTGTTCTTTCTGACTTTTTCCTGCCGGCTTCGGCTGGAGGGTTTGGAGGGCGGGGGAGAGCCTTCTTCTTTGCTATCCTTATCTCATTCTAGTAGTTCAGTTACTCTTCTAGGAGCTGCCTAGCATGGGCCAACCGGCCTACTGCAGTTATCCTCTCTTCTTATGTTCTTATGTTCTTATAATCTGAATCCTATCGTCTGAAGCCAACAAGAATAAATTGACAATGGCGTCACTGCACTTGAAATTTGATTATAGTTACCCTTGCCTCTGTTATCAGCCTATCATAGAAAACGGAGATCATCGAAATTTGGTACGGTATATACAGTAGGTAGACTTATATCTTACCTATGCTCTCATATCGTCATCCATCCCCACTCTTCCCCTTTTTATACGCCCGAGCTTATTATTTTCTGCTTTGTGTCATTATTTTGTACATGGCCTTGGTGTTTTAGGGGACTTTCTCACCTTCTGTCCTTACCTGGTTTTTGATTCCTTGCCATACAGGTAACACAGATTTTATTTATGTTTATTATTTCACTTTCTGATTTTTACGTGTTTATGAACAGGTATTTCCGTCTTATACCTCTTCTTCTGTACACCTTGCCAGACTGTGATGCGGCCAGTACCCTTCCCTATTACCGTACCAGCACAAACACTCCAATTTTCCCACACTGTAATGCTCCTCTCTCCCCCCCACTACCACCACAACCTCCACACCACACCCACTCACCACATGAACCACACACTCACAACACAACACAGTCCTTCAACGTAACTTCAACAAAAGCCC
The DNA here is from genome assembly GCF_032717465.1 of Coenobita brevimanus. Taxonomy (NCBI): domain Eukaryota; kingdom Metazoa; phylum Arthropoda; class Malacostraca; order Decapoda; family Coenobitidae; genus Coenobita; species Coenobita brevimanus. The sequence goes on from NC_136975.1 coordinate 44,810,688, forward strand.
ACAGGAAGGGACCGATCGAAGTTGCCGATTTCCTGCTCTCAACAGGGTTCAAAACGAGAGGAGCCAACAACAACAATAACAACAACACCACCAACAACAAATTCCTCACGTACTGTAGTGTCGTGTCTCTACTGTGTTCTTAGTTAACTCTCTCTCTCTCTCTCTCTCTCTCTCTCTCTCTCTCTCTCTCTCTCTCTCTCTCTCTCTCTCTCTCTCTCTCTCTCTCGTGAAATAGTTTGTGTTCATTTTATGCCGTATGTCGTGTCCCTGACGAGAACACGGTATGCTATTGAAGGAGAGGGGGACGAAATTAAAAGTGTGTGTGTGTGTGTGTGTGTGTGTGTGTGTGTGTGTGTGTGTGTGTGTGTGTGTGTGTGTGCGTGCGTGCGTGCGTGTGTGCGCGCGCTTAGGGAGAGACTGACAAATGTGGAATTGCCATGTGTATGTGTGTATTCAAAGTGACTGAAGAGAAATTGCCGTGCGTGTGTGTGTGTGTGTGTGTGTGTGTGTGTCGTGGTTTTCCGTTTCTGTCGTAACAGCCTCTGATATCCTTTTAGGGCCCAGTGCCTGCTGTCGATAACTGTGTGGCCATTAGTTTACCACGTTGTATATAGATAGATAGATAGAGAGAGAGAGAGAGAGAGAGAGAGGACATAAAAAAGCTTCCAGTAAAAGATAATTTGTAACCATTAATAATTCACAATAATAAGGTCTCCGGAAGAGTCGTAGTTGAACACACACACACACACACACACACACACACACACACACACACACACACACACACACACACACACACACACACACACACTTTTAAAAATCATTCCTTCCTTCAGTCTTGCCCCATGAGTTTCCACCTGCCAAATAGATCCCAGTTCAAGCCTCAATACACGCTGGCAGTCATTTATTTATCAGTTATTGGTTAGTCAGTTAGTGATATAAATTGGAATGTGTTTGGCAGTATTTGGGGGCTTTGTGGATGTTAAGTGTGATTGGTTAGTTATTGATTCGCTTTTTATGTTCGTTTTATTCTCTCTCTCTCTCTCTCTCTCTGCCCATCTACCAGTCTATCCATTTATGTATTCCATCATAGTATAAATGGAGTGTATGACCCAAAAATAGTTAAGATGAGAACAGGAAAATTCTCATATATTGTAATTGCTCGGTGAAAATGCCCAGAACCTCCACTTACTCATCATCCAAGTCCTCGTAATTCATCATCATCATCATCATCAATATAATTCCTTCGTAAATAAAGCTAGTGTGAGGAAGGACCCAGAAACATCAAACAGTGAAGTGTGTTGAAATGAGTCACACAAATTACAGATGCGTTTCACATACACCTGTGTAGTAGAGTTACCTGGAAAATTTAATTACAGGTGTGGACATTCATACCGATTTCCTTTATTGACATAGTAGACACCTTCAGTAATCGTTTTCAAGTCCCAGGGGTGCAGTAACCAGAGCACAATAACTTTTTCAGAACATTGGTAAGAACATTATAACTGATCGACTATATAATGAAGGGAAATTATCGTCCGCAGTTGTTCATGATAACTGTTGTACCGTGAATAATACCGTCCAGACCTCTCTTATACACTTTTCCTAATGCCCACAGCAGCTTCACGCCTACTGACCAAGTGCTTCACGCTCTTCGTATAGTCACTCAGAGCTCCCCCCTCCCTCAAATCCCTCCGACAGCCCTCTCGTAACGCAGTTTTTTACTTCCAGGAAGAATAAAGACATTAGGGTGTTTTTTCACCCTCCTCTCTTTGTCTTTGCTGCTGAAACAGGAAACACTTCATGGTAATCTCCATCTCGGAAAAAAAAAAAAAAAAAAAAAAAGGAACAGGAGACGTGGGTGGATTGTATGGTCCCTTGTTCTTCTTGCAAACCCAGTTGGAGTTACGACAAGCAACTGATAGTAAGTTTTTCTGTATTCAGTTTGTTGTCAGGTAACAGAACTGGGTCATTCTCACATCTTGAATACTAAGTCGTGGTTGCATGACCTTTGAAGAGCCTTGGTTAGTTATGAGTTAGGAACGATTCTTTTTGGTTACGAGTACTGATCAAAGATACCCACTAATCTGACTACACTTGGCCATCAGCCGAGCCGAAAGAGGGTAAAGGTTTTTATCAGGTCAGAGTAAACGAGCTATATGAAGTGTAGGAAGCGTATGTCAGATGTGTGTCAAACGTAGAAGGTTGGGTAAAGGAAGCCGGGGAGTATTGTAGGAAGGGGAGGGGAGAGGTGGTAGGTCACGCTTATTTCGTTTATGATTGACTCTACCTTCACACCTATGATACAACTGCTTGACGCTTAAACTGATAGCCTCACGCCCCTGGAAAACGTGTTCACTAGTCTTTCTCTACTTCCCAGTCTGTGCACCGTGTCTCCGAGGTAAGCTGGGTGGTGTATGAACTGGTCAGAAAGTACAGAGTTCACCACCTTCAGTGTTCAGTTCCCCACATCTTAATTAGTGGTGGACAGTGGTAGAGGGTAGAGTGTTGTTGATGTTGCCGTATCTGAATGTGAACCCGATGGACTTCAGGCTGAAATTGCCCTTCTTTAGCCCGCAATCCTTCTTTCGTGAGATATGGAAGGAGTTGAGGTACGTTAGGAGACAGGGAGTTGAGAGACGTTTGTATAACCAGGTAGCTCCATTGTCGCTGCCTGGTTATATTGATGCCACCACGTGAAGGCGACCCTCCCCACCACCAGGGTACACAGTGCAGCTTCGTGGTGAGGGGACTTGTTTGGGTTCTTCGGTGGGATAGCGTTTTGCCCGTCTGCCTGGGGACATTCTGACTGAGAATATTTTGCAGTTTTTTGTCTAATATACTTACGAGATTCTCTCTCTCTCTCTCACACACACACACACACACACACACACACACACACACACACACACACACACACACACACACACACACACACACACACACACACACACACATGACCAAGACTAATCCTCCTTCACCTTCTGGCCCATTGTCGGTATTAATACAAACGACGTCCCACCACGATACAGGCAGCTCTCTTTAGCGATACAAGAGGGGGGGGGGTTCATGTACCGCTTTGTATCCCGCATCAGGTACGTGTCAGAAGTCAAGGTGTCGCAGTGGCCAACACACGTACGCACATAGGCACTCGGATCTTCTTGGTCTTGGTGTTTAGTCCACACAGATTAGAGGTAAATATACTCCTGCACCACTTAAAATATGCTCCTGTTCCACTTAAAATATGCTCTTGTTCCACTTGAAATATGCTTCTGTTCTACTTAAAATATACTGTACTTTTGTTCCACTAAAAATATGCTCCTGTTCCACGTAAAATATACTCTTGCTCCACTTAAAATATGCTCTTGTTTCACTTAAAATATGCTCTTGTTCCACAAAAATATGCTCTTGTTCCACTTAGAATATGTTCTTGTTCCACTTAAATTATGTTCTTGTTCCACTTATAATATGCTCTTGTTCCACGTAAATATGTTCTTATAAAATATTTGACTCTTTCCCGGTTATTGTATTTTTCTCTGTGTTTTGTGTAATTAACTCTAATTTGGAGTCTACTGTAAGTTTCTGTACTTTTTTTTTTTTGGGGGGGGATAGGGACAATTTTTTAGGTGTTGGAGATATTGATGATAACGATGATGATGATGATGATTGATACTGTCCACCAAATTCATCCATTGGTGTTATTCTTGATTATTAATTCATGTCTTTCCTATTCCTCTTGTTTTTTGTCAGTTGCTTTATTATTGAGCGTTACTTTTTCCAGTCCCCCTTGCTTATCTGTATATATTATTCTTTGTTAATCTGTTTATTTAGTTATTTATTTATTTTTGTGTTCGCGCTACTCCCCTATCGACGTAATTCTTTTTTTCGTCACCTTTTTTACCATAGCTCTTCCATAACCTTTTTTTTTTTTTTTTTTTTTTTTTTTTTTTTTCCGCCATACTCTTTCTTCATCCTAATTCTTGATCTTCACTTATCTGTCCTTCATCCTCCTTTATTAGCCGTATTTTTTATTGTACCTTATTTCATTTTGTATCCCCTTTGCGCCTTCCATTAGCTGTTTTCTTTATTATTTATTCGTTGCCTTACTGATCCCCATCTCCCTCCATTACCATTTTACCTTTTTATAGCCCATTACCCATTAGCTGGCCTCTTTTGTGGTCCTAAATACCTACCCCCCACTTTCCCTCTCGCCCTTCATCTCCTTCCCTCTCTCCTCCCCATTTCTTTTCCTCATTCTCCATTACTTCCTTTCTCCCTTCCCCATGTTCCTCCCTCTTGGTCTTACGCCTTCAACTTCCTCTTCACCCTCCTCTTCCCTTCTTCCTTTCCCTTTCTTCCACTTCCTTTCTCCCACCCCCATTCCATACCATCCAACTCCCTATTCTCTTTCTCATCCCCCTCCCTCATCCTGTGCCTATTCCTTCATCTCCCCTCCTCCCTCTCCCTCCCTGATCTGTTTCCTCCAATTCCCTCTTCCCAACCCCCTCTCCTTCCCCTCTCCTTCCCCATTTTTCTTCTTCTCACTCCATCTCTGCCTTTCCTCCCCCCCCCCCTTCATCTCACTCTGTCTTTCTTTCTTTCTTACTTCATTTCAGTTCCTCCTAATCCCTCCTCCCCACAACCTGCATCATTTTTCTTCAGTCCAATCTCCCCAACCTCCCTCCTCGTTCTTTTCTCCCTCCTCTTTTTTTCTCTCCTGCTCCTCCTCTTGCTCCCATCCTCTCCCCGTCTCCCTCCTGCCTCTCTCTTCACTTTTCTCCTCCCTTTTTTCTTCTCTTTCCCCTCTCTCTCTCTTCTCTTTCCTCCTTCCTCTGTCCTTTCTTTCCCCTCTCTTTCCTCCTTCCTTTATACTTTCTTTCCCCCCTCTTTCCTTCTCTTCTCTCTTTCCTTCCATTCCATTTCCCACATTCTTTTTCCTACATTTCCCTCCCCACCTTCAGTATTGGTCAAAAGTTAATAATCTCACCAGTGGGAAATAAATTAGCTGGGATTTGAAACGATGGAAAACAGAGAGAAAAACAAAATGCTGGTTGATCTGTTCATTAAATACGTATATATTCACTAGAGCAGATTAAGTATGAAAAAAAAACACACACACACACAGACACACCGATAGCTCTTCAGGAAAATTAACAACACACTCTCCACTTGATATTGATGATGATGATGATAATAAGCCTTTAGCATAGACGTATCCCCACCATATGGTAAAGAATGAATAGATGTGCACTAATAAGTATGGCCATTTCATATATAGGGGCATAAACTAGGACTCTATACTATCTTCAAGAAATGAAGATGATCCACCTAGTAGTTTCCAAGGTACAGCTATTTACAGATTACTTTCTTTATATGCAAATACCTCTTAAAATACTTACAATGTAGCAATTTCATATATAAGGACATCTATTTACAGATTACTTTCTTTATATGCAAATACCTCTTAGAATACTTACAATGTAGCAATTTCATATATAAGGACATAAACAAGGACTCATACTCTATCTTCCTTTAAGATATGAAGAGAATCCAGCAAAAAGTTTCCAAAATATAACACAAGACTGATTTTTCCTTATATGGTCATATCTCGTCAAGTACAGACAGTATGGCAGTTTTACATATACGGCATCAGCTAAGACACATACTCTATCTTTGTGTGTGATATGAAGCCAATCCACTGGGTAGTTTCCGAAATACAGGCCCGGACGGAAAGACGGACAGAGAGACGGACTGGCAGGGGCGATTCCTATATCCCCACCATATGGAAAAATGGTGGGGATGATAATAATAAGAGTAATAATAATAATAGTAATAATAGTAATAGTAATAATGATAATAATAACAATAATGATAATAATAATTTATCAAATTCCACTTTTCTCACAGATCCAGTATGGGTGTAAGTGCAAGTGTGGGTGGGGTGTGGATAGTGGTGGTGGTGGGGTGTAGCCTCCTGATAGCACGTATACCACAGGAAATCCAGGCCATCACCTATCAGAGAGTGAGTATACAGTCCTCTTGTTGTATGCAGGGAGAGAGAGAGAGAGGGGGGGAGGAAGGAAGGGAGGAAGAGAGAGATCTACAAAGACAGGTATAAACTCAAAAGGTCTTACATTCCATACAGAGAGAGAGAGAGAGAGAGAGAGGCTTAAAACGAATGCCTATTAACCCCACGAAGATCATAAAGGCAGGCAATGAATTTCTAAGTCACAAGCATCCCCTGGAAAAATCTGACGGGCAATCGTGTTTAGTCTACATCCAGGAAATACACGTTTTTCATTATGTCTTTTTTCCTGGGACTTTACTCTGTTGCATCAGGTCATTTTTCCTTTTTTCCTTTTCATTTCCTTTTAGTTATGGCAGTAATTGGATGTTTTTTTCCTTTCGCTTCCTTCGGGTTATTGCAGTATTTTGATTTTTTTCCTCAGTTTTCTTCCACACATTTTATCACAGTGGAGAGATGTTGTGTTAATTTTCTTTTCCTCATACAGTTCAGGTACATTTTTCATTCATCGTTATTATCCATTTTCTCCCGGCCATTACAGTGCTTTAGGGATGTCTTTTATATTTTCTTTCTTATTCAGTTCCACGTAAACTCTAGCCTGCATTCCACTATTTTATGGGAAAATTAAATAGATTCTTTTTTTCGCCTGTTTCTTGTAGTTTAACGTGGACACCAACCATGCGGCGTTCCAGCTGTGCCCCCCAGAGACGAGCTACCTGCCTTCCACACACCTGCACCTGCCCCACGTCTATTGTGCTTACCTCTGCTCCACACTCTCCAACTGCAAATTTTACCTGTACAGAAGTAAGGATGGATGGATGTTGTCTAATACTTTATCTTTTGTGCATGCCTCTAGTCCACACCCTCATACTACGTTTTTACACACACACACACACACACACACACACACACACACACACACACAATAGAAACATCATTGGGAAAGCATAGTCTTATAAAGAATAGAAAAACCAGCGTATAATAAAAAAATAAGTAAAAAAGTCAGTACAAATAAAGTTAAACCATTAAAGCCAAGAAAAGGGCAAGGTAAAAAAGAAAAATTAATGACAGCAGACAGACCACTAGCCAAACCATCCTACAGCGCGATACGTAAACTTTGCTTAGAATCTGACCACCCCATCCACTTCGGCTCTTCCTTAGTCCTCACCACTTGTGCGAACGAGGCGTAGCTCTTTCTAGTCGAGTCGCTTTTGACTGCACCATAAGCCGTCATTAGCCAGCAATGAGACTTTCCTTAAGCTCTTGTGTTTTTCGTATAAGTAACCTGCAATAATGTTTTATCTGTGGACTTTGCTTTACTGGGCTTTTTTTTTTTTTTTTTACCTTGTCCTTGTTCCATGGCTTTATTGGTTTGACCTCAGTATACTCGTTCATGAGGTGTCTGATTACCTGGAGCCCCAACGCAGCACAGGTGAATAAATGATCGTGTGTAATGGCAAATATAACATAGACATCAGCGCTTCGATTGTGGTGATTTGTCATATAAAAATTGCAGGTCTATAACACGATTTATGATTTGCTATGCGTGACCAATTACTTCTGTTTAGTGATGCCTTCAGTACGATGACATCTTGAGTTTATCCTTGCAGTCTTTAGGTGATTTTATTTATTTTCATTTTTGGAGAGCGTCACACCTAAAAAAAAAATCGTCTGGTGCAGGATAAATTAGGCGTCGTCTTGGTGAGAGGGATTAATGTGTCAGATAGAAAGTGGAAGTTCATTACAGGATTTATGATGTTAGTTAGCATGGTCATTTTACCTGTTCATTAAGTTGTCTCACTCACACAAAGGGTTCAGGTGTCAAGATTAATAAGTGTCAAGTGAGCGTGGCGGAAACAGAAAGCTACCTGTTTTAGTAGTGCATTAAGTGGAATTATATCTGTGCTGTTGTCGATGATTATTACTGCAGTTAGAGTATATGATTTTATTTATTTGTTATAATTTTTTTATTTTGTTAGTCATTCCATGCTTAGGTAGAAAGAGGTAATGTGATGATGATGATGATGATACTGATGATGATGATGATGGTGGTGATGATGATGATGATGACCTCTCCTCCCCCCTACCAGACAACGAGTGCCAATTTAACCACGTCACCTTGACCTCCGGGTACTCAGCTCCTGCCTCACCAGGGGTCGAACCCGGGTACCAGCCATATTCCTCCACTACCCCAAGACAGGACGTTGCCTACCTCGCCACGGTCACCGCATCATCTAACCTGTACGATGATTATAAGTTTGAGGATATGCTGGTGGGTATGATGATGATGAAGATGATGATGATGATGATTCTCTCTCACTCTCTCTCTCTCTCTGTCTGTCTGTCTCTCTCTCTCTCTAAGAAGCTCCGGCAACCTAACTTTTTTCTTCTTTACTTTTTTCTTTTAGGTTCGAGACTGGAATAGTGAGTGGGTGTTTTTTAAGAGAGGAAATTTCTTTGGCTATTTTATTTATGGTAGGCTACTTTATTTATGATATTTTGTAACAGTTGTTGTTTTATTATTATTATTATTATTATTGTTGTTGTCGTTATTTTTATTATAATTTAGTATCATCAGTATCATTGCTGCTACTACTGCTACTACTACAACTACTACTACTACTTCTTCTTCTACTACTACTACTACTACTACTACTACTACTAATAATAATAAGGTAGTAAATTGGGGGTATAATTCCCTTACCAGCTCCAGACGATTTTACTCAGCATAGAGGAGACAGAACTTGAGAGGTTAGATAATTTAGACTCGTATTCGCGTAGAGTAAGAAGGCTCCCTAGCACCTCTTCCTTAGCGATTTATTTTTTGGATATGTATGTCTGGTAATCGTTCTGTACGTTGTTTATGCAGAGTATGGTACTTTTGTAAGACTGTATAATTAACACAGAGTAGGACTGTAAGGTGTAATTATATAAATCGCTAAGGAAAAGGTGTTAGGGAGCTTTCTTAACCCACGGGATACGGATCACAGCCTTCGATTTCTCCCCCTCAGCTGAATAAAATCGTCTGGAGGTAACAAGAATAAAAGAAAAAGTAGGTCATCGGACTGAATGGGTTAATGGGGCGAGATTGATGGCGTAAGGGGAGTAAAAGATCTCTCTCTCTCTCTCTCTCTCTCTCTCTCTCTCTCTCTCTCTCTCTCATTTTTACTCTCCCTGTGCCCAATACTTCACCTCCTCTACTTCCCACTTTCCTGCGCTGTCAAATATTCCTCAGCTGAGAGAGGCGTTGTCTGTTTCTCTGCCCGTAAATACTAAAGTTCGCCTCATTTTTCTCCTCTCCTGCATATTTCTTTACTGGCTAAAATTCACAAGCTGAGGGAGGCTGTGCGTGTCCCTTCCCATAAATGATTCTCTTTGATACGATGCGTCTGGGAGGGAAGGGACGGATATCCCTAAGTGTGAAGTAGGAACAGTGGAATAGTGGATGAAATTTTGCCTCTGAGTGTGCGTCTGGCCCTTGATTCCTTCTTCTTTACTTAAAAAAGAAAATTATGGATAGAACTGCATTGGAGGCAACACCTTTAGTTATACAATTCTCTGCACTTTTGTCAGTTGATTCAGTTCACGAGAGATCACAATGATAAACTGTAAAGCCATATTAATGTTAAAAATGTGCATGAGGGGGATGCTTTCAGATGTCGCGGATATAAATAAATACAAACGTCCCTCAGTTCCCCTCTTGCTCCATGAAAGAAAGTTGGTGGATTGCAGAACAATAATCTCAGCCTGCAGTCCACCGGGTTCACGTTCAGATGAGCCTGGGACCACAACAGGATCATTTGAAATTCAGATTTTTGGCAGGAAACTCAGTGTTCTAATAATAGTTGCCGTAAATTCATCTCTTAAGTCCAGGCTGAATAAAATCGTCTGGCGGCATCAGCAGAGAGAGAGAGAGAGGGAGGGAGGGGGGGGTATATCGTTGTGCAAATTTAACCTGACAGTATTGCGTTGTGGATGTCAGGTGTATGAAGTGAGGATAGAGTTCAATGTGGGAGGTGTCACATTGAATTCAACACAATATAGACTGCACTGGCACTACCTGTTTTATATACCTGTTGTTCACGTATTATGTTCACATATTAGCTCCATTTATCCGATGAGAGAAAGGGTATGGTGGTGGTGATGATGATGATGATGATGTTACGTTGATCCATATGATGATGTAAAGTAGATGATGATGATGATTCCTCCCTCTCAGACGTCCGGCATCCTGTGCACTCGTCGTCTGCCGAACTGTCCGTGCACCCTCAACGCTACAGACGAGTACGTGACCGTGGACCTGGGTCAGACCTACTACATCAAGGAAATGCGCATCTACGCCGCTGACCCCGCTGCTAACGTCTCCGAGAACTTCAACATTCACGTGAGTTTTATTTTATTATTATTATTAAGAATTCCTCATTGTGTGAAGTTGTTTTTGATATTGTAGATATTATTATTATTATTATTATTATTATTTTTTTTTTTTTGAGGGAAGATCTAGAAGGCTGGCATTCCAAGACCGTCCGACAGAGAGACTTGAAATTTTCAAGAATGATGTATCATGGGTTCAGGCATCGTTTGGCACAGTTTTTTTTTTTTTTTTTTTTTTTTTTTTTTTTTTTTTTTAGCACTGATGCCGCACTAGCGCCTTGTATGTTATTTTTTTTTTTTTTCAATTTTTGTTCCTGTGCAGCAAAAACTACTGAATCAATTGCTTTGCAGATGTTCCAGTATTTAGTCGTCAGCATATACTAGTGCTTCTGGGTAATTGAGATCCAACAGATGTTCTTGTCGTTGTTCTTGTTGTTGTTATATACTCCAACCTCTTCAGCCCAGTGACGTCTTGTACTAATCTGTTTACCTTTACCTGGCCCTGATTTTCGTCCTTTTGTGGCTCATTTCACGTAAACTGGTGGAAGGAGATACTACTACAGTTCCACATGCTTCCTTAACACTTCTTCGTGACCAGCATCATATTCTTGTGTTAATCCGTTCCACTCCACATCCATCCCATAGCACTTCTTCGTGACCAGCATCATATTCTAGTGTTAATTCATCGCCCTCTACATCTTTCCCATAGCACTTTTTCGTGACTAGCATCATATTCTAGTGTTAATCCATTCGTCTCCACATCCACTCCATAACACTTCTTCGTGACCAGCATCATATTCTAGTGTTAATCCATTCCTCATCCCATCCCTCCGATAGCACTTCTTCGTGACCTGCATCATATTCTAGCGTTAATCCTTTGCTACGACTCAGCGTTCAGGATGGACAGATGGCAAGTTTAGGTCAAGTTAGAGTAAAAAGAGTATAGTTTTGTCTTGCCACCTCCAGACGATTTTTTATCACCGTAATGGATTTCTTTCATAGTTAAGGGGTTAATGAAGGCAATATCAAACTTCCCTGTTCAGAAAAATCCCTGAAGCTGAATAAAATCGTCTGTAATTAGCAAGAATGTCATCGGAATGAAGAGCATAATTGATCTCCGTAAGCACTGAGACCCGTATTCCTAACACCTTTTCTTAAGCGATTTTTTTTTTTGTGTGTGTGTTTTAAACCCTACTGTAATTTTCTGTGGAACATTAACACTCCCATTATTGTCATACTGTGAATTAATTACGTACAAAAGGATATTACCCAGCCATATACAGAACTAAATCGCTAAAGAAGAGGTGTTTGGGAGCTTGTTGACCGATGAGAAAACGACCGCAAGACTGATTGGAATATGGTACAGCAGATTTTAGTTCATGTTTGGCCAGATTAGGTTAAGTTAAGTTAGGTTTGGCTAATTGTGTTGGACTGGGCTAGGTTTTGTGTGTGTGAGAGAGAGAGAGAGAGAGAGGGAGGGAGGGAGGGACACTTATATATAATTCTCCTCCCACGTGATACTCGTTCTTGGGTAAAATTATCCTTTATTTCCGCTGCTTTATTCACAAACTCATAAATCACTTATTAATAGCCAGGCATGGAACATTTTTTTAATCGCTTGAGCCATAAATAACGAAATGATAAAAGTGGCCTTACAAATGGGTTTATTATGTTAATGAGAGAAGCTGATCTGATGAAAGTTTGCTTTTTTTACACGGCAGGACACACACACACACACACACACACACACACACACACACACACACACACACACACACACACACACACACACACACACACACACACACACACACACACACACACACACACACACACACACACACACACACACACACACACACACACACACACACACACACACACAAACTTATACTGTCGTGAGTGGAAGAAGCAAGAGAGAGAGAGAGAGAGTCACTTGTCTCAAAAACTCCATACAGTAATTGGAACTATTTGCCTATTAATAATCCCCCATTTTTCTCCCATTAATCCTTATAATCTAATCCTCTTTTATATCCTATTAATCCTTATCATTATATCCTCTCCTATCATCCATCATCCCATTAATTGCTATCATATCCCTATTATCTCCCATTATCTTCTGTTAATAACCCATCGCTTATTAATTCCCTCTTATCTCCCATTATCTCTTATTAATTCCCTCTTATCTCCCATTATCTCTTATTAATTCCCTCTTATCTCCCATTATCTCTTATTAATTCCCTCATCTCCCATTATCTCCTGTTAATTCCCTCTTATCTCCCATTATCTCATTAATTCCCTCTTATCTCCCATTATCTCTTATTAATTCCCTCTTATCTCCCATTATCTCTTATTAATTCCCTCTTATCTCCCATTATCTCTTATTAATTCCCTCTTATCTCCCATTATCTCCTGTTAATTCCCTCTTATCTCCCATTATCTCTTATTAATTCCCTCTTATCTCCCATTATCTCTTATTAATTCCCTCTTATCTCCCATTATCTCTTATTAATTCCCTCTTATCTCCCATTATCTCCTATTAATTCCCTCTTATCTCCCATTATCTCTTATTAATTCCCTCTTATCTCCCATTATCTCTTATTAATTCCTTCTTATCCCCCATTATCTCTTATTAATTCCCTCTTGTCTCCCATTATCTCTTATTAATTCCTTCTAATCTCCCATTATCTCTTATTAATTCCCTCTTATCTCCCATTATCTGTTATCTCTGGCCCTGCAGGTTGGGTCTGGAGGCAGCAAAGACCTGGATCCCGTGGTCTTCGTGGTGAACACCCTCCCAACTGGCCTCGTGGGATTCATCAGATCACGTGAGAGAGAGAGAGAGAGAGAGAGAGAGAGAGAGAGAGAGAGAGAGAGTTACATAGACCACATGGAATTTACAAGATCCCTAGGTCTGGAATAAATATTAACAAAGATTTCCCTTCAGTGGAGAGAGAGAGAGAGAGAGAGAATAATAAATGACTCTATATACTGTAATAATTGCTAAGGTTTATAATAATCTAAAAAAAGTCCTATTGTTTCTCTCTCTCTCTGTTTTTTTTTTTTTTTTTTTTTTTTTTTTTTTTTTAACTGCACTGTGGCCTTCGTTAATATTATCTCCATTTACCACCCCTTACCCTCACCAGCATCCCCCTCACGTCCCCTCTTATCCCCTCCTCTTTCCCCCCTTTCTTCTCCTCCCCTTAATTCCCTCCCCTCCCCCTAGTACCCTACCCTCTTCACCCCTTACTCCATCTCCTTTCCCCTCCTCTTTCCTTACTCCACCCCTCCTCCCCAGTCCCCCTCTTACCTCCCTCTCACCCCCACTTACTTTTCTCCCCTTCACCCCACTCTAACCCCTTCTTCCCACCATCATTAGTGAGCTTCCCCAAAGTGATAGGGAATTTAATCTGCAATCCCTTCATCTCTCTCACTTTTTCCCACTCCCTCTGTTTACCTTTTCCCACTTTCCTCCTCTCTCCCCTCTCCTCCACTCCTCTCTCCCTCTCCCTTTCTCCTTTTTTCAGGATTTGCCTCTCTCTCTTATGCCTTTTCCCTCTTTCTTTCTCATCTTCCAGTCCTCTCCCCCTTCTCACTCAACCCTCTCATTTTACTCCCCTCTCTTCATTATCCTTCCCTCTCTTACTCTCGCACCATTCATCCTCGCCTCTCTCACTCTCTTTTTTTCCTTTCTATCTCTCCCTCTCCCGTCATCATCGTCTCTCTCCTTTCATCCTTACCCCTCCCAGCCCACACACACCCACGCACACACACAAACACACACACACACACAGAAATACCTCACCTACACCACCCTTCCCCCTGAACTTCACCCTACCCTCATTAAAGCCACCCGTGCTCTCCCTTTAAAAATGCAATAATGACCATCAGTAATCTGGATAGTGCTGAATTTTTGAGAGCTGGGTTATTGAGGGAAATGAAGGTGGGGTGTTTGGCTAGGATGTAAGAGTGTGTGTGTGTGTGTGTGTGTGTGTTTGTCTTGCTCTCACTACTAACTTTTTTCTGATCATTCCCTTCACATTTTTCTCACCTCCTCATCCTTTCTCGTCTTTCCCTCCATCTTTTTCTTTTTTCCCCCTTTTTCTTCATTTTCTCCTCCTCCTCCTCCTAATATTTTTCTTCTCTTCCACCTTATCTTTTTTCTTTTTTTACTTCTCCTCTTGCTCCTCGTCTTCTCTTTCTTTCGCCACATCTGCAATAATTTTCTTCATTTTTTCTTTCTTTCTCGGGAATAGGTGTAATATGGTCCCAGTAGCGGGTGGAGAGAGAGAGAATGACAATTTACTCAGCTCTAGCCTCATCTTCCTCTCCCTCTTAACATTTCATGACGTATTGGGGTTCCCTTCTAATTTTTCTCTCTCTTTTTTCTCTCTCTCTCTTCCCTCACACCTCATTTTCTTCTCATCTGTGTGGTCTGTGTATCTGTGTAATTGACACTGTAACTGAGCGGAACCTTATCTTTATGTAACTCTAACTGTATATTTATGTATTCCTCACTTGTAACTTTAGAACCGTGTAATACCTTGTAACCTTAAGAAAATCAAATCTCTCTCTCTCTCTCTCTCTCTCTCTCTCTCTCTCTCTCTTTGGTGGCATTTCTTTTTTCTCTTTACTCCTGCTATCCGATTTTCAGCTTTTGATGGATTTATTTATTTTTTATACTGGATGGGTTAGTTATAGCCTTCGTTAACCCCTTCACTACGAGAGCGCTTTCCAAAGACAAATAAAATCGTTTAAAAATAGCAAGAGTTAACACGTCATAGGTGTGAAGGGGTTACCTGCAACTCTTACTTCACGTCGCTAATTATGTAACCCTCCGTAACCATGTAACTTTTTTTTGTATTATTTATCGTTACTGTTTTGAATGTGGGATAGGAATGTGTGATCTTTATATGTATTTCTGTGAGAGTGCGGTTTTGTAACTCTATGACTGTAATGTGAAGCTGTGTGTGTGTGTGTGTGTGTGTGTGTGTGTGTGTGTGTGTGTGCTACTTGGTAATTGTGTAAATCTGTGTCGCCGTGTTTGTGTAATTCTGTAACCATGTGTACTATGTAACTGTGTAGGTGTATGACCGTGTAACTGTACAGGTGTGTGTAACTGTAGGTGTGTGACTGTGTGTAACTGTGTAGGTGTGTGACAGTGTGTATCTGTGTAGGTGTGTAACTGTGTGTAGCTGTGTAGGTATATGTAACTATATAGCTGTGTATGACTTATGTACAGCTTGTCTTTCTCCTTATAGCCAACAGGGAGGGTCGTTACATCACCTTCTCCAAGACTGACGGGAACAGCCTGTGTTTGTGCTTCCTGCAGGTGTTTGGACAGCTTCCCTCAGGTGGCTAGACTTAAGACCAACCAGCCCTAAGAGACCAACAAATCTTAAGGCACAAAGAGGAGCCGGACCAAAAGCCATCTTACACACTGTGGCGTGAAGGAAGACACTGATGCAAGAGGCTGATGAAGTGAGGTTAGGGGAGGGAAACTGCTTTGTAGATTGATTTGAGAAGAGTAGCAGATGATAATGTAGTTAGATTGCTTCGATAACAGTAGTAGAAATAGGTGATAATGTTGTTAGACTTTTTAGATAAGAGAGTTAATAATGTTAGAACATTTTGATAAGAGAAAGCGTTGCTAATGTTGGTAGATTGTTTAGATAAGAGAAATAGTTGGTGATGCAGTTAGACTTTCTCCTAATTGTCCTTTACATTATCTCTTCAAGGAATATACTGATGATAAAGGCTAATAAGTGAGGTTAGATTACAGAAACAGCTTATTTTGTAGTTAGACTGGGGAGGTAATGGAGACAGTGAGGTAGTTAAATTTGTTACTCTTGCCTAATCTCATCATCTGTACAAGGTGTAATTATCTGGCCCACAAATTCCATCATTAAGTCCAGCATACTTAAGATTTATAAGATTTAATAATGATTTAATGTTGTAGGTATAATATTAAGGTTCATATAATATTAATGTAGTTATAAGAATATTGTAGATGTAATAGTGATTCTGATATAATAAAAATATAATTATAGTAGTAATGTAGATATGATAATGATGTATATGTAGAAGTAGAATAGTTGCATCATAACGTGTTAATAATAATAACATAGATATAATAATGTAGAATTGTTGATGGTTGTTTGTATGTGTTGATATTGTAGGAGTAGTAAATAATGCTGTAATAAGCAGTTTGCAATAAAGCAGTAACAAATAAAGCAGCAGTATATTGGAAATCCCTAAAACAATAGTGACAGAACAGTAAATACAATAACTATTAATGAGACAAGTTGCATAAAATTTAAGTGTTGCAAGAATAGGGTATTAATCTGTGTATCTGTCTACACTCAGACGCTATAATCCCGAAAGTGGTGGCCGTTTGTCCTTAAGTTCGCCTTTGGTAATTATTATTTTTTTCATTCAGGTTATCATTTTGTCGAATTTATTCATGTCATAGGAGTGCTATAGTAGTAGTAGTAGTATCAGTAGTTGTAGTAGTAGAAGTTGTAGTAGCAGCAACAACAGTAGTAGTAGTAGTAGTAGTAGTAATGCCTTGGGTTAATCTGGACGTGAACCCGGTGGACTGCAGGCTGAAGTTTCTCTTTTTTTGCGGTCCACTGTCCTTCTCTCCGGGGACTGGGAGGGAGTTGAGGGACGTTTGTATGTCGGGGCAGCTCCACCGTCCTGCTGTACAGTATGCTTGCCACCACGTGAAGGCGCCCATCCCCCCAGCACCAGTCCCGTAGTTGATTGGTCAGACACACACCTTCATATTTACCATCTTATTACGCTCCCTAAACTGAGTCAAATCGTATGAGGCTAACAAGATAAAATGTAAAAGAGTGTGGTGAAACTGATAATGAAATAAAGAATGGTCTCTCTCTCTCTCTCTCTCTCTCTGTCTGTCTGTCTCTCTCTCTCTCTCTCTCTCTCTCTCTCTCTCTCTCTCTCTCAACCTGCCATCTTGCTCATACCCAAAGAGAAACGCTCCTATCAAACCCCCAACCTCCCCCCCCTCTCTCCAGGACCATTCAGCCAGTCCCATCCATCCCCCTCCCACTCCTCCTCCCCCTTCTTGCAGTCACATCAAGCAATCCCCCCCCCAACTCCCCCTTACCCCTTTCAGCCAATCCCCCACTCCCTCTACCGCATCCCACAACCCCTCCCATCCAGTCACTCCCCCCTCAACTCCTTCCCAATCCATCCTATCAACTCCCCCCATCCACCCCATCCAACTCTTTCCAATCCATCCCTTCCCCCCCCAGACTTCCCTCCCTCTCTTGTCCCATCCTTCAGTCACATCAATCCACCAATCACCTTTCTACCTCCCCCCTCCATCTCATCAACATCCCCTCACCTCCTCAGCCCTCCCTCACCTCCTCAACCCTTCCCCCTCACCTCCTCAAACCCCTC
The DNA here is from genome assembly GCF_032717465.1 of Coenobita brevimanus. Lineage (NCBI taxonomy): Eukaryota > Metazoa > Arthropoda > Malacostraca > Decapoda > Coenobitidae > Coenobita > Coenobita brevimanus. Next base: position 44,828,515 of record NC_136975.1, read on the forward strand.
CCCTCACCTCCTCAACCCCCTCCTGGAGGCTGGGTGAAGGGGATATAAATAAAGCAGTCAGTCGGTAGCCATCCAGTGTGTCTCTGCTAATGGCTCTTTTTGGGGGGGGCGCGGGAGATTTTTTTTTTTTATTCCTTTTTTTTCGTCTTTTTGTAATTCCTCTTTGTGCGTAAGTCAAGGTGATTCGAGCTCTTTTCTGTGCGTTTTTTTTTTTTTTTTTCAGTCTGGGTTATTTGGGTTTCTGTCTTTTTTTTTTTTTTTTTTCTCGTAATTAGGGTTGCCTGAATGCCCTTGTGTTGTCTTTTTTTTTTGGGGGGGAGGGGGGGTATTTGAAGTCGGGATTTTTTTTTTTTTTTTTTTTTTTTTTTTTTTTTTTTTTTTTTGCGTATGTCGAGGTTGCCAGGGTCCATTTTATCTCACGTAATTCCTGTTGTTATTTTTTATTTATTTTTTTTTCGAGTTCCTTTTTTCATCAGTCGAAACTTTACGTGGTGTTTTTCTGAGGTTTGTCCTGTTTTTCATATCGTGGGGGATAATAATCGAGAGAGAGAGAGAGAGAGAGAGAGAGAGAGAGAGAGAGGTGATTGCTCCCTCGCTCTCTCTCCTCTTTTTATCTTTCCTTCTGCTCTTTCTCCATTCTCTTAATATTTTCTTACCCTTCTTACTCCTCTCTACCATTTCTCCTCCTCTTCGTCTATTCTTCCTTTTCACCTCCTCCTCCTCTTCCTCTTCCTCCTCCTCCTCCTCCTCCTCCTCATCCTCATCCTCATCCTTTCTTTCTCTTTTCTTCATTTTCTTCCCCCTCCTTCTTCCATCCTTCTCATCCTCCTCCTCCACCTCCTCCTCCTCCTCCTTTCTTTTTCTTCTCCATTTTCTTTCCCCTCTTCCTTCTCTTTCCCTTCCTTCTTCCCTCCTTCTCATCCTCATCTTTTTCCTCCTCCTCCCCCTACCCCCTCCTCTCCCTTCCCGTCCCCTTCTCCTCCTCCTCCTCCTCCTCCAAGCAGATTGTTACCCCTCTCTTTCATCACAACGAAATGGAGGAAGGGGCAGCGAAATTAGACCTTTAACATTATTTTTTTTCTTTCTTTTTCTTTTTCTTTTTTCCTCCCTTGAAATTAATATGCCGTGATGAATTTTGGGAGCTGGTTCTCAGGTCATATTGGATTCCATGCTGAGATGTTTTTTTTTATGATTTTTATAATAGATATTGTTTTTTTGGGTTGGTGGTGGGATTGGGTGGTGATGGTGGTGGTGATGATGGTAATGGTGGTGGTGGTGGTGGTAGTGGTGTTCGTGGTGTTGGTGATAGTGGTGGTGGTGGTGGTGGTTGTGGTCGTGGTGATGGTGGTGGTGTGTAATTTGTGTGGGTGTGAGAGTATTATCCTATTTCTCGACCTTCGCCCCCACTCTCTCTCTCTCTCTCTCTCTCTCTCTCTCTCTCTCTCTTTCACACACACACACACACACACATTAGCAGATAGATTTCAATGACATGATGTTGGGTAAGTCATTTTTTCATCATCAATATCATCAAAATTATCATCACCATTATCCCACCATCATTACCATCACTGTCTTAAACATCATCATCATCATCATCATCATTATCATCATCATCATTATCATCATCATCATCATCATCCCAGGGTGGAATGACACTGGAGCGGGCAGTCTGCTGAAACAGGAAAATGGGAGGTGAAAATCAGGAGAGGTCTTCAGGCGAGTGGTTCGGGAAATAAGGTCACGTGTCTGTCCACTCCCCCTCGTAGCTGTTTACCAATTGTCTGTCTGTCTTTCTGGTCTGTCTGTCTTTCTTTCTGTGTGCCTTCTTTTCTTTCTGTCTGACTCCCTCGTAGCTGTTTACTAATTGTCGGTCTGTCTCTCTGTCTGTCTTTCTTTCTGTGTGCTCTCTTTTCTGTCTGTCTGACTATCGTTGTATATGTATTTTTCTGTCTCTGTCTGTGTCTGTATAAGGTGGCTAATGAGTCGTCCTGTCTGTCTGTTGTGTCGTCACCTGTGGATCTGTCTGTCTGTCTGTGGGTTTGTTAGTGTGTGTATCTGCCTGTTTAAATATCTGTCTTTTGTGTATCAGCCTGTCAGTATCTCTATCTGTTTATACATCTGTCTGTATTTCCTAGTCGGTCCACCTGTTTTCAGTATCTGTCAGTGTCTTTCAGTCATTCTATCTATCCATCTGTGTATCTATCTATATATCTATCTATCTCTCTATTAAAGAATGGCCTATGCAAAAGATACCCTCCAAACCTCTCTCCCTCCTCACTCGCCATAGATAAAAGTTCACCCTCCTATGACATCCATTTATTTATTATTATTATTATTATTATTATTTATTTTTTTACGCAGTGTGTCCGGGCATCTTGAAATAAGCGGGTCTTAAATTTTGCTTCATATATGTACAGTGTTTTTTGGAGGGACATTTTTGCAGGCTGTCAGGTTTGTATTCTTCTTTTTCTCATACATAAGAAATTATGTAGTAGAAAATCATATCCATAGTTAATTTTACTTAATAGCTTTTTATTTATTTATTTATAAATTTGTTTAGTTTTATTATTATTATTTTTATTATTATTGTTATTGTTATTATTATTATTATTATTGTTATTATTATTATTATTATTATTATTATTATTATTTTTATAGATAGATAGATTATTTTTATTATTAGCCGTAGTGGTAGTAGTTGTAGTTGCAGCAGCAGTAATAGTAGTAGTAGTGGTAGAATTGTGCTTATTATTATTATTAATTAGTGTAATTTGATGCAGGGGAAATTTTTATGGATAATTTAGCTTTTTTTTTTATTTATTGTCAATTATAAACAGTAATTAATAAAGATTGATAAAGATGTTTGTTAGTTAAAAATAGTAAGCAGTAAAGAATAATAAAGATGTTAGTTATATATGGTAATAAAGAGTAATAATGAGGTTAATTAGTTATAAAGAGTAATTAAGAGAGTAATAATGAGGTTAGGTAGTTAAAAATAATGACCAATAAAGAGTAATAAAGATGTTAGTTATAAATAATAGGTATTAAAATAATAGAAGTTAATTATTTATAAAGAGTAATTAGGAGAGTAATAAAGAGGTAATTATATTCTCATAATTATTTCCTTACTATTTCAGGATCCAGCCTTACTGTGGAATGATTCTCTCTCTCCGAATATTAAAAGGTATGTGACCATTTGACGTATTTTCATCTCTGTATATTGCTATATTTAGAGAGAGAGAGTGAGGTTTGTGTGTGTGTGTGTGTGTGTGTGTGTGTGTGTGTGTTCAGTCTCTTATAATTCCAATTCTGTTGTGGAATTAATCTGTGAATGAAAATGCAGGTAAGAAAAACGATTGGAATAATTTAAACATTTTTTAAATTACAATACTCGTCCTTAATAACAGGAATTAGTTTGTTTCCTTTATGTATTTATTTATTTATTGATACGGGTAAGAGAAACTGTGTAATATACTTTGACCATTTATCACAAGAGGGGGGGGGGTGGAGAGGGGCGCCTTCACGCGGTGACACGGATGTAGCCGGACGGATCCCCTGCCCGGTTATGCAAACGTCTCTGTTCTCCCATCCTATCCCCCGAAAGGAGGATGGTGGACTGCGGGAGAAGGAGAACGTAAGCCTGCAGTCCACCGGGTTCACGTTTCATATGAACCTGGAACAACAACAACAACAACAACAACAACGATATAACTTCTGCAGATTAAGGGAGGAAAAATAACTGAAAGTATTTTGGCCTAATGTGACAAGAAAAACTTCAGGTTTGTTTTTTTTGTTCGTTTGTTTTTGTTTATTTGTTTATTTAGTTTCTTGTCTGTATGTTTATTTGTTTATTAATTTTTTATATCATATTATTTCTGTTTGCGTGTTGATTTTTTTGTTTTTATTTTTATTTACTATTCGTTTATCTGTTTGTTTATTTGCTCATTTCTTTGTTTCTTTTGTTATTTTGTTGTTTAGCTACTTGGACTTTCCCTCTCCCATGTTTCGTTGTGGGTGTCTTGGGGGGGGGGGATGGCAACGAATAATTGACACTTTGTATTCGGTTTTCCTAGACCTTACCCACACCATTGATCATAGTGGGGAAAAGGTGATGATGATGATGATGATGGGGAGGAGGAGGACTGTCAGTATTTATGTGTTTGTTTAGAGTTTTAATGATAATAATGATAGTGATGATGATGATGATGATGGCAGTGGTGGTGGTGATACTGAAGATCTCTTATATATAATGATGGTGATGATGATGGTGGTGGTGGTGGTGGTGGTGGTGGTGATATTGAAGATCTCTTATATATAATGATGGTGATGATGATTATGATCGTGGTGATGGTGGTGGCGGTGATAATGAGGATCTCTTATACATAATGATGATGATGATGATACAGTACCTTATATTATTATTTTTTATATTATTTTATTTACCTACTCTTTGTGGTCTTTTGCTGCAGTTTTGTGGAGAATTTAATCTGAGAGTCAAGGGGGAGGCAAGAGGAATGGCCTGCGAAGATTTCCAAGCGTTTTCTTGTGTTTTTCATTGTTTTTCTTGTGTTTTTCGTTGTTTTTCTGTTTTTGTGGTGTTTGTCTTTGTTTTTCTGGTGTTTTTCTTGTTTTTCTTTTGTTTTTCTGTCTTTTTCTTGTGTTTTCTTGTTTTTTGTTTGTATTTGTTTTCTGTGTTTTTGTTTTCTTGTGTTTTCGTTGTTTTTCTTTGTTTTTCTTGTGTTTTTCTTTGTTTTCTTGTGTTTTTCTTTGTTTTTCTTTTTGTTGGTGCTGTGGCCTAGGAACCCCATTAATTTTATTAGGAGTAGGATGGTGATGATGATGATGACGATAATGATGATGATAATGATGATGATGATGATAATGATGATGACGATGATGATGATGGTGACAGTACTGATGATGATGAATGATGATGATGATGAATGATGATGATGATGATGATGATCCCCTTTTCGTAACAAGATAACCCGATTTTTCTCATTCGTGTTTTTTTCCTTTTTTTTTTTTTTTTTCGTGGAATTCCTAGCAGCGGTTTGGTAGCGAATTGAATCTGTATGTGTGGGAGGAAGAACTAAGCGAACCAGTGTGGCGTGGAGGCATGTGGGTTTGGTCTGCTTTGGTCTCTAGTCTCTGGTCTGGCCTGGTCCTGTGTTATGTGGTGTGGTGTGGTGTCGTCTGATCTCTGGTGTGGTCTGGTATGGTGTGGTCTGGTATGGTGTGGTCTGGTCTGGTCTCTAGTGTGGTGTCGTCTGGTCTGGTCCGGTCTTGTATGGTCTGGTGTGGTCTTTAGTGTGGTGTGTAGTGGTCTCTGGTGTGGTGTGCTGTGGTCTTTTCTGGTCTTGTATGGTCTGGTGTGGTCTCTAGTGTGGTGTGGTGTGTTGTGGTGTGTGGTGTGGTGTGGCGTGGTCTGGTCTTGTATGGTCTGGCGTGGTCTAGGCCGCCTCGCAGTTTGATCACGCACTCCCAGATTTATACTTGAGATCCGAAGAGGCAATCAGGGGATCACGGGCCCTGGGGGGGAGAGGGGAGGGAGGAGGGGAGGGATCGAGGAAGAATGGGTGTGAGTGGGATGGGGATTGAGAGTTGGGAGGGGGAGGGATTGAGGAGGGGGCAGGAGTGGGGGTAGAGGCAGGGTTAAGGGATGACTGTGTGAGCGAGTTGGGGATGGGATGTGTGGGGAGGAGAGGGAACTGGGGGAGGGAAGAACGTGTGTGAGTGGAATGGGGTTTGGATGAGTGTGGAGGGGGAGTGAAAGGGATTGTGGGGGACGAATGTATGTGAGAGGGATGGGGGAAGGGATGAGTAGGAGTGAGAGTAAAAGGGAGATGGGGAGGAGGTGGGAGTGGGGGAGGCAAAGGGTTAAGAGGGAAAATGCATATGGACGGAATGGGAGATGGGCGAAAGAAAGGGTATGGATGGGATAGCGAAAGGAGGGAGAGAGAAGGGATGAGACGAGGTGAGGAGAGAGAGGGGGAGGTATGGGAGGAGGTGAGGAGAGGAAGGTGAAAGGGATGGAAGGAGATGAGGAGGGGAAAGGGGATGGGATGGGAGGAGGTGAGGAGATGAAGGGTGAGGGTGTGATGGGAAAGAAGGGTAATGAGTTGGAGGGGAGGAGGGAAGGAGTGTTAGGGGGAGAGGGAGGGGAATGGATGGGAAGAGAACACAAGAGAAGGAGGAAGAGGACGGAAGGATAGGGAAGACGGTTGGGGAAGGTGGGGAGGAGAAGGGAAAGGAAAGGAGTGAGAAAATTGAAAGAGGAGATAGAGAAAGGAAGAGGCAGTCAGGGGGATAACGGACAGTATGGAGAGATTGTGGCCCAGAGGGAGGGGGGAAGAGGAAAGGAGGGGATGAGGAGAGCTGAGAAAGGTAACGGAGGGTTTAGAAAGGAAGAGATGGAAGGGGGAAGGAAAGAGGAAAGTGTTGTGGATGAAAGTGGAGGAGGAGGGATGAAGAAAAGGAGTTGGGGTGAGGCAAGAAGGGAAGAGGATGAAAAAGGAAGGGAATAAGAGAATAGGCGACTGTGGAAAGAGGGAATAAGTGGAAAGGAAAAGGGAGGGTTTAAGGACGAAAGACGGAAAGGAAGGAAAGAGAAAATTGAAGACAGAGAAGTTATATTATTTTTTTTTTTTTTACTAAATATCTGGGACACTGTCTATTAATATGGAATTCATGTTGGTTGGCTGGTATAAACTTATGCTTGTCGAGAAAATGAAAGTATTGATGTCTTGTTTACTTTACTTAATACTGAAGTTAAGGTAGGTGGGCGGTAATTTGCAGCTTTGTTCGTATCATTGTTTTTTGCTTAAGTCAGTTATTATCCAGCTGTGACCTGGTCCTAATCTTCCACGCACTGATTTATCGTTAATTTTAGTTCCTGAAATAACAGACAATTGGCTGCATTCTCTCATAATCCTTTCAACTTGAGGATGTGTACGATTTTTTTCACCTCAGGGAAGATGCTTGGGTATGAGGGGGTTCAGGGGATTAATTAGGAGGGGAGGATAAACAAGGGGTGAGGAGTTGGGGAGGGGGAGAGTCAGGGAGGGGAGGGGAGGGAAAGGAAAGGAAGGAGGGGGAGGGAAAGGAAAGTACGGGAGTAGAGGAAGGGGATGTAGGGGAAACAGAAAGGGAGGAAAGGAAGGAAGGGATGTTGGAGAGACAGGGGGGGAGGGATCAGAGGAAAAGAGATAGGTGGGGGTAGGGAAAGAGGTGAAGAGAGGGAGTAGTGGGAAGGGAGGGAAGTAAGTAGGGAGGAGGAAGGCAGGATATGGGAAAGGAGGAGAAGGGAGGAAAGAGAGGGAAGAGGAGAGGAGGTAGGAGAGAGAGAGAGAAATGGTGGAGGTTGGGCCAATAAAGATAGGGAGGGATACTGGAGGGCTTAAAAAAAGAATTATGTAGATAGATAAATAGAGAGAGAGAGGAGGGGGGGGATACAGTAAAGGGTGAAGCGAGGGAGGCCTGGAGATAGTCATAGATATGGGAGGGCTTATATGAATGGTAAGATGCAGGCCATATATACACAAACCACACGTATCATCTGTCAGGAAGATAGAGGAGTATAGGGGGATGCGGTGGAGGGAGTAAGGGCTATTGAAAGGCTTAGATAAGGGATAAAATAAAGCATAGATACACAGAGCACACAGATGGAGGGGGGTAAAAGGGAGGCTAGGAGGGGAGGGGTGGGGGGTTCGACAGAGGGGGTGGAAAGGGTATTGAAGGCTTAAGTGTAGTGTATATTAGGCCGTGTGTACATAGAGCACACAGATCTTACGGGCCGGGAAGCTAGGGGGAGAAGGTTATAGAGGAGTATGGCAGATGGGGTAAAGTGATTCAGTATGGACGGTTAGACACGCTGGAGGGCTTAAGTATAGCCGGGCCGTAAATACACAGAGTACACAGATCGTTCGGCCTTGTGGGGGAGTGTAGGCTTAGTGGGATGGAAGAGAGGAGGCGAATCCAATACAGCGCTGTTACAGATAAGGGGGAGAGGGATCGAGATGGGCCCGATTGGGTGAAGGAGGAGGACTGGAGGAAGAAAAATTGGAGGGGAGGTGAAAGGAGGAGGTGGAGGAGGACTGGAAGAAAGAGGGAAAAACTGAATAGGAAGGAGGACTGGAGGAGATGAAATTGGAGAGGAAGTAGGATTAAGACGTGTTTGGAAGGAGGAGGTGAAAAAGCAGGACTGAAGGAAGAACTGCAGAGAAAGCATGACTGAAGGTGAGGAAGATGTAGAAGAGGAGAAGAAGTGGGTGAGAAGAAGGAGCAGGACTGGGAGAGAAGACGGAGGAGGAGGAGGAGGAGAAGAAGAAAAATAAGAGGGTGAGAAACTGAAGGATGGATAAAATGGAGGAAGAAAAATTGAGGAGGAAGAGGGATTATGATTGAAAGGTATTCGGGAGGAGGTGGAGAAGGATTGAACTGGGAAAGAGGATTGGGAGGGAAGTTACGAAAAGGGAGAAGGAATTGGATGGTTGTAGGGACTGGAGAGAGCAGTAAGGGAATGGCAGGAAGAAGATTAGAGAGAAAGGAGGTTTGGAAAGGGGAAGACTGGGGTGGACTGAGGATTGGGGAGTGAATAATTGGAGAAGTTAGGAAGGAAGGAAGGTTGGAAGGAGGAAGAAGGGGAAACTAAATTGAAGATTGGAAAGGAAGGAGGACTGAGATAGATGATTGGAGAAGGAAGGAAGGAAGAAAATTAGGAAGTGGAATATTATTAAGATGGAAGGAGAGTTGGATATGAATGATTGGAGAAACAAGGAGGGAAGGATTGTATGAAGGAGAATGGAGTATGAGAATTGAGGGATTAGAAAAGGACTGTAGGGAGGGTGAGCAGAGGAGGAGAATTTGGGCATTAGTTAAATTGGGATGGTGAAGGAGAGAGGGAGGGAGGGAGGGAGAGAGGGATTAATCAGACCAATTGTGGAGGGTACGCGTGTGGAAGTGGTCTATAGGGGGCCATAACAGGCGAGGGGGGGGGAGGCAGGGGAGATTGTGTTGGCAGGGCGTAAGGGGTGTAGGAGGGTGGGTGGTAGAGTTGTTGGCAGGGTGTAGGAGGGTGGGTGTCAGAGGTGTTGGCAGGGTGTAGGAGGGTGGGTGGCAGAGTTGTTGGCAGGGTGTAGGAGGCTGGGTGATAGGGTTGTTGGCAGTGTGTAGGAGGCTGGGTGGAAGGGTTGTTGGCAGGGTGTAGGAGAGTGGGTAGGAGAGGTGTAGGAGGGTGGGTAGGAGAGGTGTTGGCGGGGTGTAGGAGGGTGGGTGGGAGAGGTGTTGGCAGGGTGTAGGAGGGTGGGTGGAAGAGGTGTTGGCAGGGTGTAGGAGGGTGGGTGGGAGAGGTGTTGGCAGGGTGTAGGAGGGTGGGTGGAAGAGGTGTTGGCAGGGTGTAGGAGGGTGGGTAGGAGAGGTGTTGGCATGGTGTAGGAGGGTGAATGGAAGAGAGTGGAGTGTCTTTCAGATGTAAACATTGAAACTGAAGGTATTTTAATCATTATGTTTTTGATACAGATTATGTTTGGAGTAATCATAACATCCACCTACAAACACCACATCTCCCTATCATCCCTCCACCTCGTAATAGCCTCCACATAACCCCCACTCCCAGGCACTCCACAATCCCTCCACACTCCACCTGATCCACTTGCTTCATCTCTTCCACATCGTCCTCCCTCACTGCTCATATTTTTCTTCTTGATCATCATTATATTCTAATTTGCACTAATCTTTTAACGTCTTCTACGCGAGGACGTCTTTGTGTGTGTGTGTGTGTGTGTGTGTGTGTGTGTGTGTGTGTGTGTGTGTCTTTATATAGATGGAGAGATTGATATAAAGATATGTTTTATATACATATATTTAATCTTACACTCACTTTCATGCAACCTTTTACATTCAGTCTTTCAGTCTCGCATTCTCTCTCTCTCTCTCTCTCTCTCTCTCGGAGTAGTACAAATGATCATGGGGTTAGATAATACTGGGATCACGAACACACGAGTTCCTGGGATTACTCTCTCTCTCTCTCTCTCTCTCTCTCTCTCTCTCTCTCTCTCTCTCTCTCTCTTTCATAATTTACCCACCTCATTAACCTCTTCACTAATGTCCTCCACAGCTCCCTTCACCTTATTCTTGCCTTAATTATCTTTCTCCGGGTCATTATCTCGGCCAGCCACCCACCTTCCATAATTTACCTACCTCATTAACCTCACTAATTACTCTCTCCACAATGGCCTTCATCAGCTTCCTCTTTGCTTAATTGTCCTAGGTTCATTAGCAACCTTATTTCGACCACCTGCCACACGTTCACCACACCACAGCTTCATTAGCCACAGTTATACTTCATTAGCCACAGCTGTACTTCCTCAATAGCATTCCACACCGCCATTAACCTCGCTACAGTTCACCTGCATTTACCGTCAGTCACCTTTTCTTAATCACCTTAGAGTCATTAGCCACCTCACCTACCACAACCACCGTAAATAGAGCTACATTAACCACTGTCTTTTCCTACCCACGTTTCTCACACCCATTAACCACTACACTAACAACCACACCACAAACCACCCTCTCCACACTACCATTAACCACCATCTCCCATCCCTAAATCACCAAAATTATCCTCATTAACCATTTCACCAACCACAACCACAAAATTAACCACATGTAACCACAGCTTTCTTTCCTTAACCACCTCGTTCCCATTAACCACAACCACTCCACAATCCACCCATCCATTAACCACTATACCCTTTTCTCATCCTCCTTGCAAACACCCATTAACCACAACCACAACCATGCATCACCCTTCTCATCTCTTAACCACCTTGCAAGCTCCCATTAACCACAACCACACCACAGCCATTAACCACAACCACACAACCACAAATCACCCCTCGCCACTCTTAACCACCCTGCAAACACCCATTAACCACAACTACCACATCATAAACCACCACCCTCTTAACCACCTCCATTAACCACAAGCACACCCCACTGCACCACAAACACACCACAGTACATCACAAACACACCGCACAACACCTGCAAACCACCCCCTCATGAAGAAACGCTGATATTAATAGACTCCAATTGGCCACTTAATCACCCTGACCAACCACCGTCCCCCCTCGTTACGGCTGTTAGCTTTACCCATCGTCCCAGCTGAGCGAGGGGTGCGGCAGTTTGGCTTGAGGATAATGGCCAATCTCCCTTAATTGACGACTAATAACTGCCAGGGTGATTAGCGTGGGGATTTAGGGGCAATTAGTCAGGACAGTGAAAGCTGTGAGTTGGCTGGGATGGGTTGGTCACTGGGTGTGGAGGTGTGAGGGTGGGAGGAGACAATGGATTTTACCTTAGTATCCCCTCTCCTTCCTTTCTCTCACGTTTTCTCGTATATTCTGTCTGGGATTTTCATTCTCTCTCTCTCTCTCTCTCTCTCAGCCTGCCGCGTTTTTGTCACCTGGAACTTTGCATTCTGACTTCATCCCAAGGTCAGTGAAAAAATCCATCCGTAGCCAAAATGAGATAAAAAGACTTTGCTACACTAAAACCATGACAACGTTTGATGGGGAGGGAGTGCCTGTAGCTGAATAAAATCGTCTGACCGAAGCCGGAGTAAATAAAGACGGAAGTAAAGAAATAAGACACCGTAGTGAAATATTAGCACCTTTGAGAGCAGGTGCGTCCCTCGTCTAATTTAATCACCTGTAATTAACCTGAAGGAAATAAATGCTGCGTTTTTATACCAGAAGTTAAAGACATTGATTTTGCCTCAGACTACACCGCTACCACATCTCTGCCACACCACCACAGCCATCCTTGCCACCACAGTACCACCACTTGACTCCCACACCCTCATACTGACACAATCACCAAGACTTTATGACACTTTGGCACTATCATTCATCACACACTGTCTCCACCACCTCCGCCGTCGCCACCACAATCCCACCCACCATCCCATCACTACCATAGCACCACACTACCATTCCACTACCATTAGAGCTCCATTAATACCAGCACAATACCACACTACACGCCAACACCACCACACTTTTACCACATCTCTACCACAGTACCACCACCACACACACTGCCACACCCACACCACAGCACCAAAACCTCACACCATAGACACACTCCCCTGCACCAACCAACTACTATACAGTAGACTCATCCCCAAACACCTTCCCCTGTTCTGCTAATAAATTTCACCCCATCATCACCACAGATCCCTACCGCACACCACACCTCGTATCACATCATTTTCAATACTTATCTTCACCACCAAACCGCGTTGCATCATCATTACAGACCCTCAGTAATTGACTTCACACACACACACACACACACACACACACACACACACACACACACACACACACACACACACACACACACACACACACACACACACACACACACACACACACCTCTCCCTTTCCAATCCTCCCTCACCCCCAGAACC
>NC_136975.1:44843492-44865992 GCF_032717465.1 Coenobita brevimanus
CCTTTCACTTTTACTTGGCTTAAATTGTCGTCTCTCCATCGTGAATGCAGAGTTATAATATATTAACACAAGGGTATGGTGCTAGTCACGAAGCTGTGCAATGGATAGGATGTAGAGTCGCCGTTTTGTCTTATTCTGTCACTGAGCCGCGTGAAATATGCTGGAAAAGAACGAAAATCTGGTCCAAGTTAAGGTGAAAAGAATATAGCAACAAGAGTAGACCAAGAAAGAAAGAAAGAGAAAGAAATAAAGAAGGAAAGAAAATGAAAGAAAGAGAAAAAGATATTACGTTTTTGGATTCAAGGTTTTAATAAGAAAAAAACAATAAGAAACATTTAGGCACGCAGGTGAATTCATTTATATATATACGCACCTGAAGCTGTGAAAAGTGGAGTCTTCCTGAACGTACCTCTGCTGTGCTTTTACCTTGATTGCCATGAACACCACCTGTCATCTGTATATGTTTAAATGTCTATCTGTGTGTCTGTCTGAATGGCTATCTGTCTATTTATTTATCCATCCATCCAACCATCTATCTGTCTGTCTTGTTTACCGGCTGTCTATCTGTGTATCTATCTGTGTCTCTGTCTGTCTGTCTGCCTATTGCCCAACGCTTCAACCTGTAAGGAAAGGCCGAGACAGAAGGACCATAAGGAATTTCTCACCATTCTCAAGACACTCCACCTTTAATTACTAACTCCTTCACCTTCTCTCTCTCACTCCCCCACCTCATTCTCGGTCACTGCCCCTACTCAGGAACGACCTCCCTTTCCACGAGACACCTACCACCCTCCCCTCAGCACCTCATCTCGTTCCTCCATCTCGTTGTCTGCCTCCCACTGCGTCTCGGTAATGATGCTTCTCCCCACGGCTCACAAACTACCCTTTCTTAAATACCCTTGAACTGTCTCGCTGTATCGTGTTCTCGGTCTATCCTGCTACCAGACGATTTTATTCATCCATCAAGGAGAGAGAGAGAGAGAGAGAGAGAGGAGATCGTCCAGCAGTACAGTTTCAGGCTGACGATAATAATAATAATGATAATAATAATATTAATAATAATAGTAATAACGAAGTAGGCGTCATTTTTTTGGAGAGAGAGAATCATAAAACATAGGTAGATTGTATGGTCGTCTAGAGTTTTGAAGTCATGCACGTGGAGAGATTCTGCCGCCTCAGGTATCTGGAGCAATCAGTTTAATATATAGAAATTCAACTCGTCTTCTCATTGGCTGGATGCTGTGACGTCACGCCCTATACCCACTCACCTGCCTGGCCATGTGGTTAGTTGCGCTCCTCTCTCCCACGGGGGTGCACGGATCTCTCGCCTTTCTTGAGTTTTATTTATTTTATGGTGCTTCAGCGACGATTTAAGGGGATATTTGTGGAAGAGACATGAGGGCAATATCTTCAAGAGGTGCCAGAGTGAGTGGGAGGGAGGAGTGAGCCAAGATATCGGAGAGGAAGCCAAGGTAAGAGAGAGCGAGTTCACCACCTGGGGCGATACCTACGGGGTCTTCACGGGCAGACAGGTTCGCCATACACCTTGCTTCAAGTATTCACCTGTATCCTCGAGCCTTCTGTCGCTTTATCCTTATCGCCACTTCCTTATGATTTACTCTGGTTTTTCTTGTTCTCGTGTCGCATACTTAGAGGGACGTTTGTTGAAAGATGGCTGTCGTGAGGCGAGATAAAGTGTGAGATCCACTGGGCGGTGAGATCTCAGACGCCATTATGCTTGTTTTGGGGGCCCCTTATTGAGCGTGACTTCTTTGCTGGCGTCTCTAGAAGGATGTAGCTTGTTATATTCACCAACGTATCTTTGTGTACTGTTTTTTATTTCATCGGCACTTCTGAGTAACCGAATAATAATTTATTATACGCCGTAAGAGAATGAGGAGGAACGAGAGGGTTTGCGGGAGGAGAGGGTGGGTTTTAGACGAGGTGGAGGAAGAGGAGGAGAAAATGGAGGGTGGGGGAGGGGGAGGAGGGGAGGAAAAAAAGGGAGTGTGGTGGAAGCATGAAGTGGGAGAATGGGAGGGGGTGGAGGGATGCAGTATGCCTTGTTTAAGATCTCCGTATTTATTTATTTCTGAGTTAGCTGCTTGTGTATACGCCCGAAGCCACCATAGCGATTATTAATGTAGTAAAGCGAGGTTAGTGAAGTGCTCTACCGTGTTGTTTGTCGAGGATGCGCAGGAGGGATGGAAGGTGCGCAGGTGTGTGTGTGGCCTATCCCTGAACGTATGCGCCGACTGCTTCCGTCCTTCCTTTCCTTTCCTTTCCTTTCCTTTCCTTTCCTTGTACTGAGGCCTCCCATTCATCTTGCCCAGGTCAGGTTGTCTTTTCTTTTCTTTTTTCACTATTTTCCCTGTATTTTGTACGCCTTAGAAATATATACGGAAGGATTTTTACCCGTACATAGCTGACCACTTTGCAAGGGAGTTATGGGCGATGTTAACTCCATCCACCCAATGACGAATTTTGTTAGTTTAGTCTTGCAACCTCCAGACGATTTTATTCAGCTTAGAGGGAGGTATCTGGCCATGAAGGGGTAACTGGAGACTCCTTTCTACCTCCAGACGATTTTATTCAGATGAAGGGAGACATCTGGTTATGAGGGGGTTACAGACGATTCAGTTAAGCCTTGGGAGAGATGTGGGTATGAAGGGGTTACAGGAGACGGTTTTCTTGATACCTTCAGACGATTTTATTCAGCTTAGGGGAGACTTTTGGTGATGAGAGGGTTTTTGCAGACTGTTTCTTCCCCTTATTCCGAGTAACACGTGGTTCGCCTCCCTCTGTGTAGCTTGTCTTTGTTCTTTTGTCCTCTCTACTGAACACACTGAAGACAGCGTGATTAGAATTAGGACTGAATTTGCATAGGCGTGATTTACTGGGGTGTTTAGCCGCCTCATTTCGGGATTAAGACGTGTGGCTGTACGTAGATAGATAAATATAGATACAGGTGTAGATAGATAGAGGTAGATTAGATAGGTAAAAGATGGATATATAACCATTTCGCGATTCAGGTGTGTAGCAGTATATAAATAGATACATATATAGAGAGAGATAACGATACAGATAGATTAAATAGATAAATGCGAGCTAGGTAGATAGTTTAGCCAGAACATGCACCTCTCCATCCACATTCTCTTCCCCCACGCCGGAAATGCACCTGTAGACAAGATTTTTTACCTGTGTTAGAGGCAGTAGGGGTTTTATTTATGATTTTTCTTACCTTTGTGTTTATAAGATTGTTTTTACATATGCTTGGAATTACTGTTGCAACTACGAGACGCTTTGCAATTATAGTACTAAATAAGTAAATAAATAAAGAAGTTGAGAGCACAGATAAGAGGTAATTGATACCAAAGAGTTGGTTAGCGTAATAAGTGATCTGATAATTTGATAAGCAATTAAATACAGAGTTACGTGGAGACAGGGTGTATTTATGTGTGTGTGTGTGTGTGTGTGTGTGTGTGTGTGAGAGAGAGAGAGAGAGAGAGAGAGGTCAAGCGTGTCTGAATCAATTTGCAGAGAGAGTGAGTTGAGGGAGGGCAAAGAGAAAGCGAGTGTTTCAGGATCAGTCTATTTGTGTGTGTGTGTGTGTGTGTGTGTGAGAGAGAGAGAGAGAGAGAGAGAGAATTACTGAGGCTTATGTAAATCAGTCGAAATGCTGTGTGCCTGTGTTGTGTTTGTATTTGTTTGTTTTTATCCTCTAGGCCTGTTTTTCCCTACTCATCTTTATTAATAGCAAGCTTTCATTTTAATTCTACTGGGGACATAGATTTTACACCATCATATAAAAAATACAAAAAATTATGCCAAAATTTTAGCGGAAAAAAAACAGGTTAGCATAAACTTAGGAATTAAGAAAAACGAAATTAGCGCATAAAAAATCTTTGTACAAATCTGTAAAAAAAAAAAAAATCGCAAAAGAAGTCAGATTGTAGAGAAGAATTACTCATCCATCATTCAGTTTTTTCGCCGTATCAGGAGCGTAGGGGCCCGGGGCTAGGCTAGGACACCCAATAAATAAGATAGAAATACCTGTATGCTTTGATTATACGTTTAAAATAGTTGCAAAAAAAAAAAAAAAACATTATTGAAGGACATAGAAGAGTCTCATAGCAAAAATTTTACACTTTTCAGCATTATACTAATTAAATTTAAAAAAATAGAAAATAATGTACGTGAATACAGAAAAAAGAGCCACATTATTCAAAAACTACATTCGGATAAAAAACAAATAATAATTCTAGAAAAATACTACGTTAATCAACCACATAAAGAAACGAGGGTAAAAACTGGGATTATATTAGCCATAGAGCGTCAAAAATATCCAGGCTAGATATTTTTTGGCGTGAAATTATTAGCGCCCCAGAGGTTTGGAAAAGTGATTCATTTTTACCTCAAATTAGGATTATGGATATATTTATATATATATATATATATATTTATATATATATATATATATATATATATATATATATATATATATATATATATATATATGTATATTTTCCTGCTATTTCTAATCGATTATGTCCCTTTAACCTCTTATACTTTCCTAACCCCTTATACTCCGCTAATCCCTTATACTCTTCTGACCCCTCATACTATTCAATCCCTTATACTCTTAACTCCTTATACCTCTCTAACCCCTTATATTTCTTCTAATCCCTTATACTCTTCCAACCTCTTATACTCCTCTAGCCTTTTATATTCTTCTAACCCCTTATACCTCTCTTACTCCTTATACCTACTTAACTCAGCACTGCAGATTACACCATATAGATGTAACGAAAATCACCACACCACACCACACCAGCCACACCACACCACCACCATTATAGGAGCACTACCACCTCAACCATCATCATCAAACAGCCACCACTACCACCACCTTCCCACCACCACCACACCACACCACCACCATCATCATCACACTACCACCACACACACACACACACACACACACACACACACACACACACACACACACACACACACACACACCTCCACACACACACACACAAAACACCCCCCCCACACACACACACCACACTATACCCCCCATACACACCGCACAACACCTCCCCCCACACACACCCATTACACAGCACCCCCCCTCACACACGCACTACACCCCCCCCCACACACATAAAAATCCATTCTCTTATTGAAAAAAAGGTATTCCCAGCAGTCTCTCAACAGCACAGCATCACGTTTCACACTGGAATTATCTAGCACGGATTAAATAAAATTACCTGGGTTTACAGGTGTGTGTAGTTCCGGAAATTTTTAGTGTGTGTGTTTTTGGTGTTTTAGTGTGTGTTTTTGGATGGTTGGGTGTGGGGGTTAGGGTGGGTTGGTTTGGGTGAGGGTGATGATATTTAATTTTGATTTTGTTGGATTGGGTTAAGTTTGATTGGGTTGGGTTGAGAGTGAGAGGGTTAGGTTAAGTTGGATTTGATTCGGTTGTGTTATTTGTTGGGTTAGGCGGAAAAGGGTTGGGTGGGGTTGGCTTAGTGTAGGTTAGGTTGAGTTCAAATGTTTGGGTTGATTTAGGGTAGGTTGAGTTCAGAGGGTTGGATGTGGGGTTGAGTTCAGAGGGTTGGGTGTGGGGGCGGGGGATACGGGTGGGTTAGGCTGGGTTTATAGATTAGGTTAGGTTGGGTTTCACTGCGTTGAGTTAGGTTGCATATGGTCTGGTTGAGTTGTGATATTTATAGGTTTGGTAGATTTTTCTTGGCGTAGTTTAGAAGGGGTTGGGATATTTTGGATGAGATGAGACTAGCTTAGGGAAAATTGAAGTAGGTTAGGAAAGTTAAGATAAGTGAGGGTAGGGAAATAACTGATCAGATGAGAGAGCAGAGAGCGTCCCTAATGCTTACAGACACGGAGAGAGGCCATGTTGTGCTTGTGCTGGCCTCCAGAGAGAAAGAGAGGGAGGGAGAGAGAGAGAGAGAGTTGTAATAAAGGAGTCAGAACGAGTACACGTGTTTCTTTTTTCCTCTCTCTCTCTCTTCCTGTCATTGTACCTCAGTTTATAATCAGTATACCACAGTTTAAAGCTCGCTTCGCAGTTTACATATCGTCCTCTCTCGTATACCAGGTGTGTATGGGCCAGTTATGTGCACCTGTATCTCATTTGCGTGGAGCGGCGGCGTGAACGCGGAAGTAAATGGAATAGTCCACATAATGATGGCCTGTGTGGAGCGCTTTTTTGTAGGCTTATCTGAGTGGATGGTTGGATTGATGGATGGATGGATGGTGTGATGGAGGGATGGATGTTTGAAGCAATTAGTTTATATGTGATGTCTGTATGTTTGCCTGTCTGCTTATTTCTTGCTATCTGTGTCTGTTTGTTAGTGAATTATTGTCTGTCTGTGTGGTTGGATGGACGGGTGGAATGATGGATGGACGGATCAGACAGTTTATATGTAAGTGATGTCTTTATGTTTGCGTGTCTTTATCTCTTGTTATCTTTATCTGTCTGTCAGTGAATCAGTATGTCTTTTTAGCAGTAATTTCACCTGGGTTTGCATCATTATATCTCCGTGCAAAGACTCCCTTACATCGTTCATCCACCTTGTTCTTGTTTTGCCTTCTCCTCTTCCTCCAACCACAGTATTCTCCCACACATTCCCTTCCTCTGTCCTTCATTCTTCATTCCCACCCCACTGTCCAAACCACCACAGTGCATTTTTCCCTCCGTATTTTTCGCTGCACCAACCAATAATCCAGAACTGATCATTTGCCACAAAATGCGAACTAGTGCAAACAAACCCCCCCCTCCCCCTCCCCCTCCCCCATCCCCTCTTCACCCTCCTCCTCCTCCCACGTCCTTTCTACCTCTCCCCCATTACCTCCTGGTCCCCTCTCCCTTTCACTTCCCCAGTCCCTCTCTCACCTCTTCCCTCCCCTTGGCCTCTCTCCTTTCACTTCGTCCCACCCTTTCTCGTCCCTTTCCTCCCCTTCTCCGTCCTCTGCAACCATTCTTTCTTGTACCTTCCCTTTTTCTCATCCCTTCTCCCTTTTTCTCTCCCTCTTTCTCCCCCCCCCTCTCTCTCTCTCTCTCTCTCTCTCTCTTCCCCTTTCTCTCCCCCACCCTCTCCCTTCCCCTTCCTCTCTCACCCCTCCCTCTCCCTTTCCCCTGGCCTCTCTAATCCCACACCTCTATCTCCCCTCCCTTCCCCTCCCCAGTGAATACAGTATACCCTCTTCATAATTCAGCCGGCGGTGCAAAATTTCAGGCATTGATCGCCGTGTTCAGTGGCTTGGTCGCTAGAGGAAATGGTGGCTAGTAATTGTTGCAGGGTCCTCAGTGCTCGGATGATTTTGATATATTTCATAATTCGGCTCTTGGCGTGTGTTAGGTACAGTTCTGGTCAATAATCCTGGACACATCTAGACACTCCGAATTGAGGGAAGGAGATGGTAACCTGTGAATATTATTTGTGTTTAGCTTTCTCTCTCTCTCTTCCTGAATTGCGTACTTATGAAACGGGATCTCAGGTCTTTTTATTATTATTATTATTATTATTATTATTATTGTTGTTGTTGTTAATTCGTCCCCAGTCTTAGGCTTTGAATTTAAAACACCTATTATCGAGTTGTATAGCAAGATTTTATTATTTTGTATAGATGTAGAGAAAGTATAGAGCGGAAAATCCAACCTATTTGATTACTGGTGAAATTTTTTGCATGAGTTTTTTATTTATTTATTTATTTTTTTTTAAGATTTTGATGCAGGTTCGAGACGACGTAAAAAAAAAAAATGGAGGGAAAATCCAAACCCATATATTTATTTATTTCTTTTTATTTTTTTTTTCGAAGATCTCATTAAATTTTCACACAGTTTAAGACGCTGGAGAGAGAGAGAGAGAGAGAGAGAGAGATACAAGAAAAATTATCCCAACCTTTCCAACTCACCTGAATATTGCCACTTAGTTTCAGAAAGTTTTGGACGTGGCCTTCACGCGGCGTAAATAAAAAGTGAACCCACATCTCAGGTCGAATCTCAGGTCACTTGATTATTCCGGAGGGGTTTGACAAGGCGGCATTACGTTTTGACCCGGGTTCGACTCTGGGTAAAGCAGTCATTGAAGCGAAATTTTCAGGTGCTTGGTTAGGCTATTCTCGACTGGATTTGAAAGATGTTAAGTTTGGACACGATTTCTAGTTTTAAAAAAAATAATAATAATAAAATAAAAAATAAATGTAAACTTTTGACGTAAGCTGTACAAGGAGGGCAAAAGTGTAAATTACAGGGATAGACAAAAGTGTGATTACTATATCCCCCCCCCCTCTCTCTCTCTCTCTCTCTCTCTCTCTCTCTCTCTCTCTCTCTCTCAATATTAATCCGATTTCACCCAGACTTGGTGGAAGGATTGAGGATCAGGCAAGGATGAAGACCTCTCATGCTAGGTACAAGGATATCAATAGTACATGTATTTGTAATGGCAGAGGGTGTGTGTAATGTGCTGTGTGTACTGTGCGTGATCAATACGTTCTTTAGAGAGAGAGAGAGAGAGAGAAATCGGCTGTGTCAGTTTAATTATGCACATGAGGAGGAGAAAAACAGGGAGATAAAAGTTCCTTCAACAACAAGAAAGAAAAAAAATAACGCAAGCACTCCAGTCTTCAAGGAATTGAGAGAGAGAGAGAGAGAGAGAGAGAGAGAGAGAGAGAGAGAGTTGCTCCTCTAACCTTCTCCCGTAATAATAGTGAGATACATCAGTCAACATTTTAAGTAAACATGATATTTGCCATTGAAGAACATATTGACTGGAACAATGATAGTGTTGTTGTTTGTTGTTGTTGTGATGGTTTTAGGGATTGTTAGATTGGTAGAAGCTTAAATGGCTGTCGATTGGACGAAATGATTGTGATTGTGGTGATAGTTGTGATTGTGTTCGTGGGTTGTTATTGTGATTGTAGTGCTGACGAGGGGGCCTTCGCTCGGTGGCACTGACATGGCTGAGTGGTTCCCCTGCCTTGATATGTAAACTGGGAGGAGGACTGCAAGCGAGGGAGTTCCACTTCAGCCTGCAGTCTACTGGGTTCACATTCCCATGAAACTTGGATTACAGTTACAATTACTACTATTACATCTGTGACTGTAATGAAGTTAGTCGCTGTAATGGTGGCTGTGGTTGTAACAGTGCTTGTAATTTTGACTGTATTAAAGGCACTAGCTGTAATGATGTAATGATACGGCTGTACTAATAATTGTAATGCCGGGTGTAATGAAGGCAGTGGATATAAGTGCGTACATGTGCTGGTTCTTGGCGTAATATGCTTGAAATTTACTGGGGGGGAATGAGGGCGTATATATGTCATCATTACCCTCTCTCAGTATACCTCCATGACACAAAGGCCACACGGATTTGTTGTTACCTTTACCTGTGTGTGTGTGTGTGTGTGTGTGTGTGTGTGTGTGTGTGTGTGTGTGTGTGTGTGTGTGTGTGTGTGTGTGTGTGTGTTGCTTGTCACGCTTAATTATTTGTATTTTTGTTTACTTCTTCAGTGCTTCCTGTGTCTGTGCTATTTTGTATTCCCTTCCCTTCTCCTCTTCTCCCCTCCTTTCCCCTCCCTCCTCTCCCTCTCTTCTTTCCTCACCCCTTTCCCCTCTCCTTCCCTCACTCCCTCTCTTCATCATTCTGCCTGTTTCATACCTGTCTGTTGCATAACATCCATTTTACAATTTCCATATATATCTTTCTTCATATGCTTCTTTTATCAGCCTCATTCTGCTTCCTTATCTGTCATCTCTTTCTTCATTCACGCGTTCCCATTTTTCCCTTCTATCCTCTGTCTTCCCTTCCTATCCCATCCCTGTCCTCTTTCCTCCTGTTCTCTTCCCCTCCCCACTCCTTGTCTTATTTCCTTTCCGTTCCTCCCCCACTTCCACACCTCTGTACCCCTTCCCCTACCTTCCCTCACTTGCCCATCATCCTGCCTATTTCATCACTCATTCATCTTTTACTTAACATCCGTCACACCTTTCCACGTTATCACTTACTCCTTTCTTCGCTTCTCTCCTTCCTTACTTCCCTTTCGTCCTCTCCCTGCCTTCCTCCTTAGTTCCTACCCCTCCTGTCCCTTCCTCACTCCTCACTTCCCTCCCCTCCTCTCCCTTCCCTCCCCTCCTCTCCCTTCCCTCCCCTCCTCTCCCTTCCTCCCTCCTCCCCTCTCTTTTCCCTACCTCCTTGGCCATCACTCTTTCTGTTTCTTGAGCCACCATACTCTTAACATCCATCACCATTTCCTATTATCTCTTCTTAATGATAATATATTTCTCGTATCTCCATATTATTCTTTCCTTCCTCATTCTGTTCTTCCTTTTCCTCCTCTTTTCCCCCCTCCTTCTTTCCTCCTTTTTCCCCTCTTCCCCTCCTTAGCAAAACAGCCACCTTGTCTTTTCCTTTTGTCCCTTCTTGTTTATCACATTCTAATAGTATTATTATTATCCTTTTCTTCTTATTATAATATTCATCTTTTCTTTTCACTCTTCTTCCTCTCTTCTTGCAAAACGTCCCCCATCCTCTTCTTCCTCCTCCCGTGTGCTCCTCTTCTTCCCCTTCTTTTTCATCTCCTTCCTACTCCTCCTTTCCCATTTTCCTCTTCTTCCTCTCACTCCCTCTTCCTCCTCTCCCTTTCTGTTCCTCTCCCTTCCTGCCTTCATTCCTCATTTTCTTTCCTCTTCCTGTTATTTTTTCTTCTCTTTATCGTCTCCTCCTCCTCCTCCTCCTCCTCCTTCTCCTTCTAAGCCCCCAAACTCTGAAATAAGTTTGCGTCATTAAAAAGATTAATCTCTTCACCACATTATCGGTATTGAATTGTTATGCTTGCAATCTCCAGACGATTTTTTCTCTATTTAGGGGAAGGGTCTCGTCATGAAGGGGTTAAATACAGCTCCCTTAACCCCTTCACTCCCAGGATCAGAGTTAGGTTTGGATCTTACCCCATCCTTAGGTGGGAAAAGAGGCTGGGGTTATGATGGTGATGATGGTGGTAGTGGTGATGATGGTGGTGGTGGTGGTGATGATGGTGGTGGTGGTGGTGATGATGGTGGTGATGATGACGATGATGATGGTGGTGGTGATGACGATGATGATGATGGTGGTGGTGGTGATTGTGGTGGTGATGACGATGGTGGTGATGTAGAGCTTAGGTACAGTCTCCATTAGCTCCTGCACAACAGCGATGATTATTTATTATTATTATTATTATTGTTATTTGAGATTTTTATTGCCTTAGACTGGACCTCTCGAACTGAACATGAACCCACGTAGTATAATGAAGTCTTTTTATACATTTATTTATTTATTTATTTATTGCTGTCCCCAGGTGATATGTTTTCACCTTAGGGCCATGTGGAGGTGAAAAAGTTAACTATAGGAGATGTTCAGACTTATTCAGTGGGGGGGAGGAGTGAGAGTACTTTCTGAGCTGAGTAAATTTGTCTAGCGAGAGTGCAGAAGAGAATCACTTAGTATAAATTTATTCCTAAAGTGAAAAAAATAATTGAGTGTTGGTAAGAATGGAGAAGAAAATCGTAATGTTAATATAAGTTAAAGTTTTCATATATTTCATTGTCAAAGAGAGAATGGAAACTTTATCACCCCAGTAAAATCCACCCAATTAAAGGACAGTAGATGACTAAGGGGGAGGCTGGAGGTTAGGGTGTGGGGTGGAAAGGAAGGGGAGGAAGCTAGGAGGAGATGTGAGCCTGGGAACACAGCAATAAGAATAATGCATAGCTAAACTGGGACGTGGAGTGAGAGGGGGTAGGTGATCATGAAAATAATATCGATCTGTCTCATCTATACCTTATCTATCTAACCTATCTACATATCTTTCTATATTATCTGTCTATCTATCTACCTCTGTCTGTCCTGGTATGTGGGGTGGGGTAGGAAAGATACACATGCAGTTAATATAGTCTTGATATTACTTAAGTAGAAAGTTTGCTAGAAGATATTTTGTGGAATGTAATACAACTCGGGTATCTCTCTGTCTGTCTGTCTGTCTCTCTCTCTCTCTCTCTCTCTCTCTCTCTCTCTCTCTCTCTCTCACACACACACACACACACACACACACACACACACACACACACACACACACACACACACAGCTTTCATTGTGATCTCTTTTGGACCTGTTTGTGGGTGATGATATCTCGCGGGATGGACGCGGACTAACAAGGAGGTGTGTGTGTGTGTGTGTGTGTGTGTGTGTGTGTGTGTGTGTGTGTGTGTGTGTGTGTTAGGGAGAGAGAGGGAGCGAGGGAGAGAGAGAAAGAGAGAGAGAGGGGCTGTATGATTAGGGAGAGAATAGAGAGAAGGATGAGGAGCTGGGCTGTAAAGGAATGAGTGTGGCGTATGAATAGAGGAATTTGTGTGTATTTTTTGATAGATAGGATAATGATAGGAAGAAAAATGATGGACTTGTATGCTATGGAAGGAAATACAGGATTAGTGCGAATTGGAAATGCCCAGGTGTTACAGGTGAATAGGAAATGCCCAGGTGTTATAGGTGAATAGGAAATGCTCAGGTGTTATAGGTGAATAGGAAATGCCCAGGTGTTATAGGTGAATAGGAAATGCCCAGGTGTTATAGGTGAATAGGAAATGCTCAGGTGTTATAGGTGAATAGGAAATGCCAAGGTGTTATATTTTTGGTGGTCGTGTGAATAGGGAGAATTGATTTGTGTGCTACTGAAGGATAAAGGAGGTTCATAGGGCGAATTTAGTACTTACCTATACATATTCATATATTGTTTGTTTTTATAATATTTTTCATATGTTATCAGGATGTAGGGTTATGTTAATGACGAGTTGACGCCCACCATCCATTAACTTGGTGTAGTGCTGCAGCGTGACAAGCCAGTTGGTATCGTGTAACCCAAGAAACCACGTACTATTAACTGGCGTCTGGTGTCTGGTGGGTTGTGCTTTAACCAGATGGGGTCTGTGAGGGCTGACATCCGAGAGGTGATTTGAGTTTATCGCTCACATAATGCTTGTCGGGGGTGAACGAGGCTGGTCACCCTGGCCTTAAATGTCGTGAATTAGTAGCCAAGCCCCTGCGCTCATAATGGAGCAAAAAAGGATTGGGGAAGATGATAGCCGTGTAAAAAGGAAGGTTTGAACATTTTTATATTGCAGTTTGGTGAGTGGTGTGAATAGGAGAGAGAGATGTGTAAAGATGAAGTGAGGGTGGTGTGAATAGGAGGGTCTTGAGCTGTGTGTTACCGAGGGAAAAAAGGCAGTCGTGTAGAAAGGAAACAGGTAACATTTTTACTGACATGTGAGGATTTCATATTTACCCAGGCATCCCTTATGGTTGGTACAGAAAAGAGATACCCAGAGTGTTTGATCAGGATATATATATATATATATATATATATATATATATATATATATATATATATATATATCAGGAGTCGAAAAGCTTCATTTATCAGAACGTCCCTGTCGTTTTATTTGGCATCAACAGTGTGTGTTGGTCCTTCATATTGAGCGAGGGTCGTGCTTGCTGAGGTGCACATTATCGAGCGCATTTTACTACCATGTTGCATAACCTGGAAACCATTGTGTGTGTGTGTGTGTGTGTGTGTGTGTGTGTGTGTGTGTGTGTGTGTTTTAGGCTCAAAGGAGAAAAAGTGCCACTACCACTGCGCACTGTGGACATTTTCCCAAACAAACCAGACTGAAGTTAGGTTAAATTAGATTAAATACCAAAATTAAGTTTTATGTTGGAAAACACTCGGAGCACGTTGTGGAAGTTTTCAGTCAGTTGTTGTTGTTGTTGTTGTTGTTGTTGTTGTTACCCCAGGCTTATCTGGACGTGAACTCAGTAGACTGCAGGAAACAGGCTCTTTCATCTTGTCGCTCCCAGACGTCCTTTGTTGATATTATGGTGAAGTACTGTGTTTTGATCGTGTGGTGCTTGAGGTGTGTGTGTGTGTGTGTGTGTGTGTGTGTGTGTGTGATCTCAGTATATAAGACAGAGTGGAGGATTGCGTGGGTGGGAAGCACTTGACATTACTTCTGAATGAGGGGATAGTCGTTGAGAGGTTGTGTGTGTGGAACTGGTGGAAATATTGATAAATAGAGAGAGAGAGAGAGAGAGAGAGAGAGAGAGAGAGAATCAATATATAAATAAAGAAATAGTAGATAGGTCTGTAAAATATAGACAGACTAGAAATAAATGGACAGCTAGATATAGACAGATAGATAGATAAACAGAGAGATAGATATATAGACAGATTTAGGCAGAGATAGATAGATAGAGAGAGGTATATAGACAGATTTAGACAGATAGATAGATATTTTTCCTTTTCGACAGGGGTGGTCACTCCATCAAGGGTACCTGCTTCACTACCATATGTCCACGTCAGGCAGGTATTTCCTTTACCTGTCCTTATATATCACCTGTGCACTATTATATACCTGGTGGGCAGAGAGAGAGAGAGAGAGAGAGAGAACATTGATATGCAAGGAGTAAGAGACGCAGATAAAGTGTGTGTGTGTGTGTGTGTGTGTGTGTGTGTGTGTGTGTGAGAGAGAGAGAGAGAGAGAGAGAGAGAGAGAGGTTTAATCAGGTGTGTCATGTAAAGAATCTGCAAGGTATAAGGAAGCTTGTGAGATAGTAAATGAAAAGCGAGTAGAAATTTTCCTAAATAAATATGCCACGTGCAGTAAAAAAAATATATATATATAAATCTAGAAATAGCGTCAATTTTTTCACAGCCGGTAATAAAATAATAATAATAATAATAATAATAATAATAATAATAATCACCATCATCATCATCACCATCATAAAAATGCTAATAATAAAAACGTGATAATAATTAAAACAAATAATAAAGATAATAATAATAATGGAAAGTGTAGGATGCGTTGTAATAAGAAAAATATACAAGAGAAAATTTAAAGGCTGTAGGTGTATCCAGTTTTTACCCAAATTATTAATAAAAATGTATGATACAATTTTTTCTCGAATTTGGAATAATTGTAGAAAAATGTTGATTGAGGTTATAATGATAGAAGCAAAACGCCAGTGAATAGGCAAGATATGGGTATGATATCATGACAATTATGCTGAAAGTAGGGGTGTATCGAGTTCAGGATATGTGTGTGTGTGTGTGTGTGTGTGTGTGTGTGTGTGTGTGTGTGTGAGAGAGAGAGAGAGAGAGAGAGAGAGAATTGAGTTTCTCATTTTAATTATGCACATGAGGAGGAGAAAGACAGGGAGATAAAACTTCCTTCAATAACAATGAAAAGAATAGCCCAAGGGCTCTGGTCTTCAAGGAAATGTGTGTGTGTGTGTGTGTGTGTGTGTGTGAGAGAGAGAGAGAGAGAGAGAGAGGCGGGGAGGGTGAATTGTGCAAGACAGATGTAGAGAAACAACATGAAAGGATTTAGAGAGGGGGAGAATCGTGAAAGGGAAAGAGAGAGAGAGAGAGAAGGGGGGGGGATTTTAGTGCTACATAAGACATGTTTCACGACAATAGTGCAGAATGTAAAATCCACAGTTACATTCTGTCGCTGATAAATGCAGTGAATGATGAAGCGAGGCAGTGAATAGGCAAAACAGAGAGTGAAGAATCGACGTAATTTATTCACGACAGAGCGGCGCGGATAAAGGGGAGAGAGAGAGAGAGAGAGAGAGAGAGGCGGGAAGGGGGGCTTGTGTGAGAGAAAGGGAGAGAAAAAGAAAACATGAAGCGATATAGAGAGAGGGAGGATTGTGAAAGGAAAAATGAGAGAGAATTATATTATGAGAGAGGGAGGGAGGGGGGGCTTGAGTAAGAGAGAAATGGAGAGAATCATGGATGTAAAATAAGTTGAAAAACAGAAAATATAAAAGCAGTAGAAAATAAATAGGAAATAAAAATGGAAAAACAGAAATAAATAAATCTTAGAAGACAAACAGCAGTAAAGTTTATTAATTTATTTACACCTTATTTCCAGGTCTCTTTCCTGTCAAAATATAAACAAAATAAGAACGGTGATGGGTAACTGAAACAACTTTCGTGAGGTGAGAGGGTAAGGCAGGGGAGAGGATGAGGCAGGGGAGAAGGTGATGCAGGTGAGTGTGTGAGGCAGGTAAAGGTGAGGCAGGTGAGAGGGTGAACAGGTGAATGTGTGAGGCAGGTGAGTGTGTGAGGCAGGTGAGAGGGTGAGGCAGGTGAGTGTGTGAGGCGGGTGAGACTGGTCAATGATTTAACCAGGTAAAGAGTTTAGATAGATAGATAGACAGGTGAATAAATAGGTCGATAGATAGATATGTGGATAGTTAGGTAAATAGATAAATAGACAGATACCCTAAGGAACCTTCACGCACAGGTGGGTAGGGGTAGACAAGACTTTTTCCTTATTTTCTGCTTGCGTCCTTTCTTTAGCACTTCTTCGTGACCAGCACTGTACTGTGATGTTAATATCGTGCTACAGCTCAACACTCACATGGAGAGAGAGAGAGAGAGAGAGAGAGAGAGAGAAAGGTGGTAAACTGCACTCATTTGCCCTGGATAGCGGTTGACTTTTTTTTTTTTTTTTTTTTTTTTTTAACTTAATTTGGTCCAGATTTTCGTCCTCTTTTTTATTTTATTTAGCTCAGTGGTAAAATAAGGCTGAGGCTCTACTGTATACCCTATCCGTAGCACTTCTTCGTGACTAGCGCCATATTTTAATCTAGAGTTACTGTCACCTAAGGAAGTATTTTAACATTTCTTCCTAACCAGTTAATTATTACAAATGGCACTTTAATACTAACTCTCTATATTTCGCACGTGCCGTTAATATAAGGACAGAAAATAATGTATAGGAAAACTTTTTTTTTTTTATACATGGAAGAAGGAACCCAAGGCCAGAAACTCGCCAAACCTCTTCAGTTCGATGCCATTTTCTTTATTCTTGCTATCTCCAAGCCCATCTTTTTTTTTTTTTTTTTGCTCAGGGGAAACTTTTTTAAAATGAAGAAAACAGATATATCCTAAAAAAAAAAAAAAAAATGCTTCACTTCATGAGATAATTAATTTTTTCAGTTTCAAAAAATGGTGTGGAGAGAACAGGACTGAAGCCAAAAAAAAAAACAAAAAAAAAAAAATCTTTGGATGGAAGGAGTTAATATATACTAAGGAAAATAAATCACTAAGGAAGAGGTGCTTGCAACCCTCTAAGTGGCCTTGCAAAATTGGTAACACCTCTTCCTTGGCTGTTTATTCTGTTTATTTCGCCTCTTTATCCCCTTATATCGGTGTGTCAATTTGGCGAACTCTGTCGATGTTAAATAAGATACAGAAGAATGTGCAATGTAAAATGCAAACTAAATCGCTAAAGAAATTGTCCCACGAAACTTCCTGTGCCAGCTAGAATACTTCCTTGTAATATATGAGAGAGAGAAAATAAAAAACAGTATTGCCGGTCTGGAAAGCTGGCATGACTGGTTGTAAAAAAGGGAATACACGGGCTTACATGGCCAGGATCTTCAAAAAGGTAAATGGTGTGGCAGGTGGAGGCAAGCGGAGAGGTGAGGCAGGTGAGGATATGAGCAAGTGAGGTGAGGCAGGTGAGAGGGTGAGACAGGTGAGAATGAGGTAGGTAAGAGGAGACAGAGGAGGGAGGGAGCAGGTGAGAGGGCGAGGCAGGTGAGAATGAGGC
The DNA here is from genome assembly GCF_032717465.1 of Coenobita brevimanus. Classification (NCBI taxonomy): domain Eukaryota; kingdom Metazoa; phylum Arthropoda; class Malacostraca; order Decapoda; family Coenobitidae; genus Coenobita; species Coenobita brevimanus. The sequence continues at coordinate 44,861,177 of NC_136975.1, forward strand.
AGGTAAGAGGAGGAGACAGGTGAGGGAAGGAGCAGATGAGAAAATGAGGCAGGTGAGAGGGTGAGGCTGGGTAGGGTGAGGCAGTTAGCAACACTCACCATGCCTTATTGCTGCAGGTTTGGTGGCAGGGTTAGTGGTGAGCCAGGTGAGAGAATGAGGCAGGGCAGGTGAGAGAATAAGGCAGGGCAGGGTGAGGCAGGTGAGAGAATGAGGCAGGGCAGGGTGAGGCAGGTGAAAGAATGAGGCAGGGCAGGATGAGGCAGGTGAGAGAATAAGGCAGGGCAGGGTGAGGCAGGTGAGAGAATGAGGCGGGGCAGGGTGAGGCAGGTGAGAGAAAGAGGCTGGGCAGGGTGAGGCAGGTGAGAAGGTGAGGCAGGTTGCAATATGGCTCAATAATACAGGCACCTCCACCGGGATGCCTTTGTGTTAGGGTCAGTTTGTGTTGGTTGAGACGGGGACAAGGGGGGTTGAGAGGGGGCAAGGGGATTGAGAGGGATAAGGAGGGTTAAGGAGTGGGGGAAGGAGGTTGAGGAGGGAGGGGGGAAGGAGGAGGAGGAGAGGGTGGGGGATTGAGGAGAAAGAGAGGGAATGGGGTTGAGGAGAGGAAGGTGGGTTGGAATAAGAGGAACTTGAGAGAGAGAGAGAGAGAGATTTGGGACAGAAATGCATTACGTGGGACAGTTCAGGGCGGCTGCCGAGTGAATAACATATGAGTGCATGGCAGGGAGGAGGAGGAGGAGGAAGAGGACAGGCAAAATTAGAAAGTGGTGGAAAGTGCGTTTGTTGATGAGCAGAGGGAGAAGCAGACCGAGGATAATATGGAAAGATAAAACTGAAGAGTATGTTTTGGAAGCTGAATTTGAGGTGAGAGGTGGAAACGGAACATGAGATGGAAAGGGGAAATTGAAGAGTGATGGGAGGCAGATGTAGGGAGAATGAGAGGCGAGAATGAGGGGGAATAAATCAGAGAGGAGAGCTGTGGGCTGGGAGAAGGAGGAGAGGGAGACAGAGAGTGGGGTGGAAGGATGAGCGTGTATTGCTGTATATTGTGTAGGTGGAGGGGAGCGAAAAGAAAAAGTTACATCGTTGTCCTTGGATCTCTTTGTCCTCTTCCACTTCATCGATCCACCTTAGTCCTTGGTCTTACAATTAATATTTCCACCTCGATCTTCCTCTTCCTCCTCTGTATTCCTCTGCTTCATCCCCCCACCTCCTTCTCAGTCTTTCTAGTCTCTTGTTCTCCTCCACTCCATTCTTCCACCTCAATCTTGGTCATTTTGTTCACATTTACCCTTCCACTTGATCAGTCCACCTTCTTTTCGATTTGTTTCATCCAATCCTCCACTTCATCCTTCCATCTCGTTGTCAGTCTTCCTCTCCACATTCCCCCACCAGCTTCACCTGTACATATACTTCACTTCGTTAACCATTCAAGCCCCACCAGTTACATAAAACGCGAGCACGCACGCACGCACGCACGCACGCACGCATGCACACACACACACACACACACACACACACACACACACACACACACACACACACACACACACACACACACACACACACACACACACACACACACACACACACACACACACACACTCTCTCTCTCGTTTAAATCTTATGGTCTGTGTAGTTTATGTATCTCTCTCTCTCTCTCTCTCGTTTAAATCTTATGGTCTGTGTAGTTTATGTATCTCTCTCTCTCTCTCTCTCTCTCTCTCTCTCTCTCTCTCTCTCTCTCTCTCTCGTTTAAATCTTATGGTCTGTGTAGTTTATGTCTCTCTCTCTCTCTCTCTCTCTCTCTCTCTCTCTCTCTCTCTCTCTCTCTCTCCATTGCAAGCCAGGAACGCGACAGGTTAATGAATTACTGAAGGAGGTGATGTAAGGGGTGGTGCAAGATGAATAGCGTCAATACAGCCTGGTGCAAAAAAGAAGAAAAAAAAAAAAAGAAATATGTAGATCGAGCCACGGGTTTTAAAGTTTTTAGGTGTGGTCAATAATTCCTTTACACCTGGTTTTAAGATTTTAGGTGTGGTCAATAATTCCTTTACACCTGGTTTTAAGATTTTAGGTATGATCAATAATTCCTTCACACTGGGTTTTAAAGATTTTAGGTGATCAATAATTCCTTTACACCTGGTTTTAAGATTTTAGGTATGATCAATAATTCCTTTACACCGGGTTTTAAAGATTTTAGGTGTGATCAATAATTCCTTCACACTGGGTTTTAAAGATTTTAGGTGTGATCAGTAATTCCTTTGCACTGGGTTTTAAAGGTTTTAGGTGTGATCAGAAATTCCTTTACAACCTCGACTCTTTAAAAATATCCTGCTACTCCGATGGGTGGTACTGAAACTTCGAAAAAAGTGTTGCTTCGTTTCGTGCTTATGTTTCGAAAAATTTGCTGAAACTTAAATTGGTCCCGCTGAAGTTAGTGGTAGTTAGGCAGGGTCGGCCGTAAATTGCACTTCACGCGAATCTCATCTGGTGGTATCTTGTGTGTTGTGGAGAGGCTCGGTCTGCTGGTGTGGGCGTGGGCGAGGCAGTATGAAAAGAAAATAAACTGGAGCGATGTTTCCGACCAGAACTGTACGTATAAAGAGGTATCGAAGCCTGTAAAGATCGCGCTAAAATTGGTTTGGATATTCGCTTCTCACTGTCCTTTCATTTATCGTAATGTTGTGGATCGTTACTTATGTCCGCGACTGTACCAGCGCTGTGTTTGTTTATATTTAACTGGATGGATCTGTTTATACTTTGGAATTTAAGTTACTATAGTCCTTTTGCCTTAACTTGGGCCAGATTCTCTCTCTCTCTCTCTCTCTCTCTCTCTCTCTCTCTCTCTCTCTCTCTCTTTTGCTGCTTGTCACGCACCTCAGTGGCAAAATAAGACAATGCATCCTTTTCATGGCACTTCTTGGTGACTAGCATCACATTTTGGTGTTAATCTATTGTTACAAGTCAGTATTTAATAGTGCTTTATTCATTTAATATTGCTTTGCCCTTATGTAATGTTGCCTTTCTCGTTTAATATTGCTTCCTTTAATTTAATATTGCAGTTCTTATTTAATATTGCTTTTCTCTCATTTAATATTGCTTTTTCTCATTTAATATTGCTTTTCTTTCATTTAATATTGCTTTTTCTCATTTAATATTGCTTTTCTCACATTTAATACTGCTTTTTTCATTTTTTTTCATTTTCCTTCTCGTTTCTTTAATACTGCCTTTCCCCCCATTTAATATTGCTTTTCTCTCCTGCAGACTCTCATGCAAATCACGGTGGATGTACAGCAACATTGCATCATCATCATCATGCAACTAAAGGTAAAGTAACCATTATAAATTAAACCTTGCAATACCATGACATTTTTTATCATTTATTTACTTTATTGGTTATTATATTATTTATTTTATTTTTCCTTTTTTTATTTATTTATTTGTGTTTGTTTATTGTCTTATTTACCTTATTTATTTTTTCATTTTATTTTATCTTTTTTTATTTATTATTTATTTTTTATTTACCTTATTCATCTATATGTGTACCGTATTTTACCTCATTTATTATTTATTCTCTTTTATTTATATATTAATGTATTGTTTTACCTCATTTTATTTATCAGTTTTATTTAGTTTTTATTGATTTTTACCTCATTTATTTGATTTATTTATTCATTTATTTTCTTGCTACTCTCAGACTATTTTATCCAGCCTGGGAGAGACTCTGGAGACACGGTGGGGTTAGATAGAGCCCCCATTGACCCATTTAATACTACAAATCCCTCTTAAGCTGAGTAAAATCGTCTGGTGGTAGTAAGAGTAATAAAAAAAAAAAGGAAATTATCGAGGGGGATGTGATATTCCGGGGTATAATTTTTCTTCGTATTTTTCTGTGATTGTGTGTGTGTGTGTGTGTGTGTGTGTGTGTGTTTGGTGGTCCTTCTCACTTTTTCCTGCCGACTTATTTATTTATTTATTATTATTATTATTATTATTATTATTAGTTTTATTGTTATTATTAGTTTTATTATTATTCTTGTTGTTGTTGTTGTTGTTTGGTGGTAGTGGTTGTTGTTGTTTTTGCTGTTATTTTTCTTTGCATTTCTACTCTCAACATATTCTTTCCATTTATTCATGTCCTGATAGACAAAGGGCACGATAGATGTAAAATAGATTGATAGGTAAACTGCATTTCAATATTGCCCTAAAAGTTGACGTTCCTCTGACGGTGATATTGGGTGGCAATTTTTTTTTCCCCCCTTTTTACGTATTTTTGGTATGGTGCTGGGTATATTGAAAAGGAGAGAGAGAGAGAGAGAGAGAGAGAGAGAGAGAGAGAGAGAGAATCAATTAACATTCCTCGTTTCACCACCCGGGAGACTAATCACCCCTGCCATTGAGAGAGAGAGAGAGAGAGAGAGAGAGAGAGTTACACAGACCACACAGATCTAGCGGTCCCGAGTCGATCTTTCCTTCTTCCCAAGCCTTCAAGTGACTTATTTATATTTATTTTTATTTTTTATTTTTCCTGCTACCTTCAGACGATTTTATTCAGCTTCAGGATGGATTTTTTCGGGCTGGAGGGCTTAGACACAGCCTTCGCTAACCCCTTCAGAAAGAGAGTTTTTTTTTCTGAGTTAAAAAAATCGTCTGAATGTAGAGAGAATAAAAATGAAAGGGTTAACAGCGGTAGTGGAATTATTATCGTTGTTAAAGAAATAGAGATAAAAGAGAAAGACAGACAGACAGACAAACACTAACATACAAACACAGATACACAGACAGATGAACACACAGACAGACGAACGTACAC
>NC_136975.1:44870992-44918492 GCF_032717465.1 Coenobita brevimanus
TTGTGAATGTCTGCCTTTTTATCTATCCATCTGTCTGCATCACTGTTTATGTAAAAGCCTTTGTGTCTGTCCCTCCTGTCTATCTGTCTATCTGTCTAATTCTACCTATCACTTTATCTCAGGTTGTCTATGCGTGTCTGTTTATGTCCGTCTGTCTATCTATCTGTCTGTCTGTCTGTCTATCTATCTATCTGTCTGTCTGTCTATCTATCTATCTATGTCTATCTATCTGTCTGTCTATCTGTCTATCTACCTCCATCCACCACCCAGCATTCCAGCCTTATAAGCTTCCAGCAAAATATTGCATTCTTGTGTTATGTTCCCAAAGCACCTTAATATTGAGAGCACTCTTGCAGCACTCACGGCAAACATCTATTATCTATCTATCTATCTGTCTGTCTTTCTGTCTGTCTCTGTATCTATATATTTATCTGTTTATCTATCTGTTTATCTCGTCGGTCTATCTATCAATCCGTCTGTCTCTGTCTTTATATTTATTTGTCTGTTTATCATGCCTATCTGTCTGTCTCTCAGTCTGTCTGCCCATCTCTGTATCTATATTTTTATCTATCTTTATCGTGTCTGTCTATCTGTATATCTACAGTGTCTATTTTCTATCTATTCACTTGTGTCTGCTTGTCTTAATATCCTTGTCTCTTTGTCTCTTTATCTAGCTTTGTCTATCTACCTGTCTATCTATCTACCTATTTTTGTAATTACCCGCTTTATTCGTTTTCGAGAGCATAATAGTAGTGAAGGGGTTAATGAAGGCGATTTTCTGACATGTGAAGCTGAGTAAAAAGAAAACGTTTAGCGATAGCAAGAGTAAAAATGGAAACGTTTGGAGTTGAGTAAAATATAAAAAAAACGTTTCGGAGGTGAGAGTTAGATAATCAAGCACACATTACCTGGAATCGACGTAACCTTGAGAAACGTAGATGAGAGAGAGAGAGAGAGAGAAGGGGGGGGGCGAATTTGCGCGTGGAACCGGCCTCTCCCAGTCTCTCGTGTATCCTTTTCAGATTCTCGCGATGCTCAGTGTTGTCCCGGCGGTCAGAGGGGAGGGTTGTGTGGCATCCCTTCTCTCTCGCTCTCGCATCCCTCGTCCCTGCCCCATTTTTTCTGGATTTTACCGTTTTCTGTGCATCTCTCGACTTCCCAATAATTTAAGACTTTGATAATTGCGGAAGACAGTGCTTTAGTTTCTTCTTTGGGGACTTTGTTGGAAAAATTCACGGTTAATTGAAGTCTGCCTCCGAAAGCGACGGCTGTTTTGAGTTAGGGGGGGGAGGGGGAGAACTTTTTGAGGATATTCATTTTCCCGTCATCGTGCCGTGAATGCCAAGAGCGAGGCCGCGGAAGATGTGGTGGTGATGGGAGAGAAGTTGTGCGTTTCCTATAGAAAGTGGTAAGGAGTGTGATTTATTCCGATGTGTTCCTACGTGGGGAGGGTGACGAGTGTGCGAGCCTGTCATGGTAGTTTGTTGGTGGTTTGGAGGACGTAATTAGATGTTGCAGGTAATTAACGACTCAATTAGCCAGCAGTAAAAAATAAAATAAAACACATGACGTTCAGTGACAATTAGCCATTAGTAAAATATAAGATAAATAAAACATGATATTCAGTGACAATTAGCCAGCAGTAAAAAATAAAATAAAACACATGACATTCAGTGACAATTAACCAACAGTAAAAAAATAAAACACACATGACATTCAGTGAAGTTAATAATGTCAGTGACATTACAAGATATGCATATAGTTTACACAGAGGCTACGAGATTTTATAAACCATAATAATAACTTCATATGAAAATACAGAAATAACTACAGAGTCAATTGTGTAATGAAGAATACAGCAGAATCACAGGGCCGAGATAAAAATACTAATCTGAAACTTGACCTCTTGACCCCTTGACCCCTTGCAAGCGATTTATAGTAATGATTTTTCTCATACAGTGTACGAGATTTTAGAGACAGTGGTAACTACGGAAGAAAATACTGAGAAATTACAAGGCTACAGTAGAATGCGAAATAAAGCAAATTTACAAACCATAGACTGAAACATCGTCAGTGCATTTACTGATTTTCAGTACGAATACGGACTGCGAAAGCACGGCCTATCGATCCTTTTGCCTTTTACGAGTTTTAAGCAAGAGGTGTCAGAAAAGTTACCTTTACACACACACACACACACACACACACACACACACACACACACACACACACAGAAAAAAAAAATAAGAAGAAGAAGAAGCAGTATGCAATTGATTTTTACGTAGGCAACAAGAGTATAATAAAGTAATAATTAGATAGGAAAATACGAAAAAAAAAATATCAAAATCTAATGTGGCTGGAAATATATAGCAAATTTACAAATCATACTATATTTACAAACCACACGATATTTACAAACCGGGATGAAAATACAGATATAATCAATCACGTGTTTTTAGGGCCAGCTGAGATGCCCTTCACCCTAACCCAAGCGAGACAGCCTACCAAACTGCTTCGAATCTTCGTGTCGTTTCGTTCCGCGTTGTTTCAGATCTTCGCGGCTAGTTTCGTTTCGCTCAGTGTTGTTTTGAGTTTTGCCTTTCGTTTCGTTCGGTGTTGCATAGAGTCTTTCCTTCTCGTTTCGTTCATCGTTGTTTCAATTCTTCGCGTTTCGTTTCGTTTTGCTCAGCGCCGTGTCGGAAGGCGTGTGATTGAAACCTCCACCTCTTATACTGTACAATATTAATGTTCCAAGTTTTTAATTAATGCCGGAAACTTTTATACTTAGTCATGTTCACTACTATTTTTTTTTTTTTTTTTCACTTTTTTCCCTTTTTTCCTTCGTTTTTTCCTTTTTTTTTTTTTTTTTTAGGAGACAACTTTGACGCATTTTCGGGCTTAGTTAAATAGTCTTGTAGCTGTAAATGGTCTGGTGGTAGCAACTAATGGTCTAGTGGTTGCAATAAATGGTCCGGTGGTTGCAATTAATGGTCTGGTGGTAGCAACTAATGGTCTAGTGGTTGCAATTAATGGTCTGGTGGTAGCAACTAATGGTCTGGTGGTTGCAATAAATGGTCCGGTGGTTGCAATTAATGGTCTGGTGGTTGCAATTAATGGTCTGGTGGTTGCAATTAATGGTCTGGTGGTTGCAATTAATGGTCTGGTGGTGGCAACTAATGGTCTGGTAGTTGCAGTTCATGGTCTGGTAATAGTAATGGTAATGGTGATTTGCGGGCCTCTGGCCTTTGGTTCCTTCTTTCTTGCATAAAAAAAAAGTTGCAGGAAATCGCCTGGCAGCAATGAATCACCAGATAGCAATAAACCCCTAATAGTAATAATAAGTAATAAATCGTCTTGTCGTAGCAATAAGTCACCAGCAATAAATCGCCAGGTAGTAGCAATAAATCGCCAGGTAGTAGCAATAAATCGCCGTAAAATTGAGTCGTGATAGTAATGTTAGTTATTATTTATCGCTCTTAATGGACGTTACGGTATCTTAACCCTCATATTTACGTAGCCAGATTTACAAATATCCTTAAAATTTACTAATATTCTTACGATCTGTTCTCTCGTAAAAATTATTCCCGCCGTTTAAGATCGCTCCCTAACACCTTTTCCTAAGCGATTTATTTGGCTTATTACACCTTACTGTACTATTCTGTGTTATAAATATCCTTCAAATATTACAATACACTCAAAGATAACGTACGAGACGATATTAGCCAGCCATATCCAAAAAATAAATCGCTAAGGAAAAGGTGTTACGGAGCCTCCTTACCCTACGAGAATTCTGGCCAAAGATAGTGTAGATTTTATCCTTGTCTTATTCTTCCTGCGATATTTAGGAAGATAAGAGAGAATTTCTGTCTTAAGTATCTTTATAAATTCCTCCTTTGCACCATGGAAGATGAATGGGCGAGAGAGAGAGAGAGAGAGAGAGAGAGAAATATCTTGCTCAGTATAACTTAAAAAAAACACAAAAACAAAAAATGCAAACTCCAATACCTGTCTTCTCGTCGGGTAAGGAAACTCCCTATCACCTCTTCCATAGCGATTTATTTTTTGGATATGGCTGGTTAATATCCTTTAGTACCTTATTTATGCAGAATATGGCAATGTTAGGATTAATATAACAAAAGTACAGTAAGGTGTAATAAACAAAATAAATCGCTCAGGAAAAGATGTTTGGGAGCTTATTTAACCGACGAGAATACGAACCCATGACCCAATTAATCATCTTGACCTTAATTATACCTTGCATAATTCAGAGGCCAAGACTGTACTTAATTAGACCCTTGCGTAATTAACCTTCAGTAATTTTAATGAATAAATCCATTACCTAATTAAATACCCACCCTGATTAACAATGTACACCTGAGGACATAAATACAGGTACACTTTAAGACGATGAATTGAGAGACAGTGAGCGATGTATTTTGGAACTCAGAATGGCTATGTATGGAACTCGGCAAACTTTTCAGAATATTGTGTAAGAGTTTCATAAAAGTTCGCCTAAAAAAAAATGAAGCGATCTTTTCCCTGTACCTTGCAAAATTAAGACTTCAAGGGAACACCAAATTAGATCTTCCTCAGGGTAATCTTCCACCTTGATAGTTACCTTGATGACACCTTTATGAGGTAATTAACTCACCTTGGACTATATATTATGTTATGCTACTCGAACTCAAAATAGTAAGTCTGTTTGTGGTGCCATTTTGTTTATTGAAAAAAAAAATGAACTTGATAGACTTTAATATGTTTTTCCTGGTGATTTATTTGACCCGTGACACCTTAGTATTTTGTGTTGCGTGATTTTGCTGTTTTGTTTATCAGTCTATCTATCTGTGTATCTATCTATGCGTCTGTCTAGGTGTAGGTGGGTAGACAGATAGATAGATAGATAGATATTCGGTAACTTTCCCAACAAACCTTAATTAGGCCATTAGTGTGTATATTAATGATTCTGAAAGGTAAATTAATTCTTCAGTGCCCTCCATGCATTTTGAAAACTAAATATTTAAAATCCCTGTTGATTACCATGTGTTAGATGAGCCAACACAAAAACAGACTAAGTAGCAAAATGTCAGCGCTACGTAATTAAAATTCTGATTGCTGTTTTATGATAACCTATACTCGAAACAGACTTTGTGAGTATCCTATCTCCTGTGCAGTGTGTGTGTGTGTGCGTGAGAGAGAGAGAGAGAGAGAGAGAGAGAGAGAGAGAGAGAGAGAGAGAGAGAGAGAGAGAGAATGTGAAACCTAATCTGTCTTCATATAATTGTGAGTTGAATCGTGAGTAAAAAAATGTTAGAATGAAATTTGAAACGTACAATTCCTGTGTATCGTAAAGCAGGGGGGAAAAAAATCAGAGGAAATTATAAATCTCGTTTCAAACTTCAGTGAAAAAGAAAATTAAAAAAAACTTAGATATACGTACGGTGCATTTTAAACCCATTGTAAAAAAAATAGAAGAAAAGAAAACAAAAAAACAGGAAGGAAGGAAGTTAAGATTGTGAATATTAATAGAAGACGGAGGCAACAACAGTCCGAGAAAGCGGAAGAAGAGAAAATTTATCCTTGAGATTTAAAAAGAAAAAGAAGAATCAGAAACGGAAGGAAACGAAAAAAAGGAAAAAATTCATATAAAGGAGAAAAACAAAGTAGAGAATATCTGAATCACTTGAAAAACAGAACTAAGAAAAAAAAATGAATATCTAGAGAAAAAGGAACGAGGAATTTTTGACACTCGAGAGAAACAAGTGGAAAAAAAATTGAGTGAAAACAAAAGAGGATAAAAAAAAACACTAGAAAAAACGACAGTAGAGATGGAGAGAAAAAACTAGACAATTTGAAACTAGTGAAGAGGTAATTAAGAAAACTCAGAAAATAGAAAAAAAAGGAAAGAGAAATAAAAAGAAAGAAAGAGACAAAATTAAAGTCATAACGTGCGTATTTATTTATTGACAATGTGGTGGTTCAGTGACGCCTATGTGGTGGTTGTGGTGGTGGTGTGTGGTGTGGTGGTGGTAGTGTGTCCTTGCTCGGCACAGACCCCGCTCACACACCACACAGACCAGGTGCTTGCTAGTTACCCAGGCCAGGAGGAATACACAGGTGAGTAGAAGAATAGTAGTAGTAGCAGTAGTAGTAGTAGTAGAAGAGAGAGAGAGAGAGAGAGAGAGAGAGAATCTGTGTGTGTGTGTGTGTGTGTGTGTGTGTGTGTGTGTGTGTGTGTGTGTGTGTGTGTGACCACCTGATTTTCATGTATTGTTGCATGTCATCATTTTTATCTTAATAGCACCTAATGATTTACTGTTTTAGTATCATTTAACCACGTACTTATAATCCAGTCGTATGCTGTTGTGTCTGCCGAAAGAGAACACAATCGTCTGGAAGTAGGAAGAGTAAAATGGAAAAAGGTAATCGAACTGACGAAGTAAACAAAAAAATCTAAACTCTTTCTGATTCATCACCGAGAAAAAAGTATTAAAAAAAAAAATGAAATCAGACATCCCCAATAAATCTTGTTATCCTTGAGAGCCACTTGAGGAAACGAAAATTTTGAAGGTCTGACAAAAAAAAACGAGGAGGAGGAGGAGAAGGAGGACGATGACGAGGAGGAGGAGGAGAAGGAAGACTCAAAATTTTACCTGCGCCGTTTTTCGAGGGTCTTGGCATTTCCATTATTATTATTATTTTTTTTTTTTTGGGGGGGGAGGTCTTATTCCCCATACGGCGATAAATTTCTGAGCAAGGGCCAGGGCTTGAGAGAGAGAGAGAGAGAGAAGCCTCGTAGGGATAACCGCGTCAAAAATAGGATCCATCTGGTGGGTACGAAGGCTAAGGAGGCTCCCTGACACCTCTTCCTAAGCGATTTATTTTGCTCTTTACACACTGCCTTCCTCTTCAGTGTTACTAAGTCATTCTGTTATCACCATACTCTGCATAATTATCATACAAAGCGATATTAGCCAGCCGTATCCAAAATTAAATCGGCACGGAGCAGGTGTTAGGGAGTTTAAGGCTGGAGAATGCCCTAAGGAATGTATGAAGTAGGAATGTAGGATGCCAAAGAGAGAGAGAGAGAGAATAATAATTATAGTACGGTACAGTATTTTTTTAACTTTATGCTTTACTTTAGAATAAAAAATAAAGATCCGCGATTAAGACTATACTTTTTTGTCGACTGTAGCGCCAGAAAATGGATAGCGCTAAGATTACGATACCTGATGGCGATACACATTTTTTTCCGACTGTAGATCCTGCAAGTAATGGGTACGATATGAAGCACAGCGAGACGAACGAGGCTTTTTGTAGCTGACTGTCAATATTGAAAAGCAAATATGGCTGCTTGGTGTGGGAGTCTACAGTGTGGTGTAAAAGTTAGTGTTTTTTTAGAGGATTTTCACACACACACACACACACACACACACACACACACACACACACACACACACACACACACACACACACACACACACACACACACACACACACACCACCCTGTACCGTGCGTATAGTTCGATATTCATGGTGTGGAATAACTTACTGGGAACTGAGGTAATATTCATAACCTTCCTTGTCCGTGTCCGTAACCTCTCTCTCTCTCTCTCTCTCTCTCTCTCTCTCTCTCTCTCTCTCTCACCTCGTTTCTTCTCCTTTGCATTTCCAAAAACTCCCTCATTGTCCTCCACCTCTCCCCCCACCCCCCCTCTTTCCACGAACTCCCTCCCTTCCCCTCTCGTACCTCCTTCCCTCCCCTCACCTCACCTCACATGACTCCCTCCCTCCCCCTCCCCTCCCCTCCCCTCCCCTCCCCTTCCCCTCCCCTCCCCTTCCCCTCCCCCCTCCCCTTCTCGTCTCCAATTCTGAAACTTCTCAAATCAAGACCACTTAAAGACAAGGCCCGAGACGCCATCAGTGCTACGTGTGTGTGTGTGTGTGTGTGTGTGTGTGTGTGTGTGGTGTGAGAGAGAGAGAGAGAGAGAGAATGCACACTAATAATTATGCTCCCCACTAGTGTGATTAGTTTATTTTCTTTATTATTTCCTGTTTTGCTTTATTGCGGTATTTATTATTATATTGTCGGCGTTGTTACCGGTACATTATTCCTAATTTACCTGGTAATCATGATACTGGGCCTCTACCGGGGTATCGCTAGAGATTATCTGCTACTCATTCTCAGGCTTTAGGTGATGATGATGACGATGATGGTGATGATGATGATGATGATGAATATAGGTTACCGGTATCCTAGTTTGTGGGGATTTTGTAAAGAAAATTACGTTTTAGTTTTGTGATTATAAGAGGAACACGATAGTCTAGTTTAGTGATTTCATTAAAAAATATATCCGTGTTCTGTGATTTTATAAAAAGGAGTTACATTATGGTAATAATAGTAATAATAATAATAATATTATTATTATTATTATTATTTTATTATTATTCGCTTAAAGGCCGCCTTCGGCGGCCTGTGCTCTTGTCAAAAGGCCAGAAATGAGCCATAACTCGGGAACCGGTGGTCCGATTGGACTGGAAATTGTGAAATTCATCAGGTTAGACCATTTTAATGGTATCTTGCTCTAATAATAATTGCGCTTCGTTGCGCCGTTTTTGCTGTTACCGTAACAAACAAACCAAGAAACATACAGAAATCGGATCATTATAATAGAAATTATTATTATTATTATTATAAGAAAATTTCATCCTAGCTCTGCTTTCCTGGGTCGTTGTCCTACATACATGGTAGGCCTACCTTGGACGCATGGCACATTGTTGGTGTGAAGGTTCTCTTACATTTTTATTCCTTGGCCAAAAGAATGAAGAAAATGATTAGGCTTTTTAATGAAGATTACATATACAATATTTTATTTAGGAAGAATACAACGTTTAGGTTTATATTATCTCCTTTGGTTGTTTTTATTGCCTTAAGATGTGATTTAGCAAGATAATTACTTTGTACCTTTCTGTATCCTCCCTGTCTTATTTTTATTTATTTATTTTTTTTTTTGTGATTTAGGAAGAAAATAACGCTCTAGTTTTACATGTCCTCCTTGGGTCATTGTCCGAGATGTGCATTTCACGCATGGTGCAGTGTTGCAGGAGGGTCATCATTTGCAAAGTCAGGGAGCGTCACCATGGCAACGAGGACGCCAGCGGGGGAGGGGAAGGGGTCGGGAAGGAAGGAAGGAAGGCAGCATCAGACACGTGGGCAGTCAGGCAGAAGGCAGTCACCGTTGGAGATACTCCTTGTTTGCTTGCTTGCTTGCTTCTTTGTTTCTTTGGTTGCTTGTTTCCTTGCTTCCTTGTTGGTTTCCCTGCTTGTTTCGTTGTTTCTTTCCTTATTGCTTGCTTCGTTGTTTGTTTCCTTGCTTGTTTCCCTGCTTCCTTTCTTGTTTGTGTCCTTGTTTCCTTTTTTGTTTGTGTCCTTGTTTTCTTTTTTGTTTGTGTCCTTGTTTTCTTTTTTGTTTGTTTACTTGTTTGTTTCTTTGCTTGTTTCTTTGCTTCCCTCCTTTCTTCCTTGCCTCTTTACCAATTTGCATATTTCCTCGTTTCCTTGCTCACTTTCAGCCTTACCAAGTTTTCTCAGTTAGATATGCATTTAATTTGCGTTAATAGGGTCAGATATTAATTAAAGGTGCGTTCAATTAGCGTGCATAATTAGAGGCGTTTAGTTTGCGTTTATTATTACAAATACGTTCAGCTTTTTTATGTAATTTAATTGGAGATCTGTGCAGTATACGTTTGGCGCCCTGTTGAGTGTGGGTGTGGGTGTGGATGTGTGTGTGTGTGTGGGTGTGGGTGTGGGTGTGTGTGTGTGGGTGTAATTTGAAAAGTCTCTACAAAGGTGAATATAATCGTCTCATGGTAGTATAACTAGAAACAAACACGTTATCAGCATGAAGTAGCCAGATAAACACTACATTCAAGCGTACCTGATTTACCTGGTGATGGTACGCCTTACACCTGATTTACCTGGTGATGGTACGCCTTACACCTGATTTACCTGGTGATGGTACGCCTTACACCTGATTTACCTGGTGATGGTACGCCTTACACCTGATTTACCTGGTGATGGTACGCCTTACACCTGATTTACCTGGTGATGGTACGCCTTACACCTGATTTACCTGGTGATGGTACGCCTTACACCTGATTTACCTGGTGATGGTACGCCTTACACCTGATTTACCTGGTGATGGGACGCCTTACACCTGATTTACCTGGTGATGGTACGCCTTATATTTTGCCAGCCAGACGCACCGCACCGTACCGTGGTAAGAGTAACGTATGGTGAATTATAACCTGAGTAATGGGAAGCAAGAACGTGAAATCGACAGGTTCCTGGGAGTCGGTAGCAGGTGACATTTTAAGCTGTCTGGATCTTGTCATTATTTTACTGACGAAGGAAGTGTAGCGCATAGAAGTTCTGGGCCTCAGGTATCTGACTGTCTAGTTATGTCCTGAATCTGACACTTACGAAAGACGTGAAGCGACAGACTTGTATTTCGGAGCGTTTTTCTTTTTTCTTTTTTTCTTTCTTTCTTTTTCTTTTTCTTTTTTTTTTTTTTTTTGCTCCCCAGACTTTAAAAATCCCTGTGACTGAGTTTTTACTGCCTTTAAGCTTTTTTGATATAAATTTTAAACTGCTGCTTAATTGGTCTGCGTTCAGTTGATTCTGCTTCCAAACTTACTTACCTGCCATAACCCCTTCACCACGATTATGCATTAGTTTGATTTACGATATCTTGCTACACCCAGACGATTTTACATTTTATTTTATTTATTTATTTAATTTTATTAATTGTGTATTTAATTTATTGAGGGCATTTAGTGGCCAGGAGTGTAGTTTATCTCTAAAGCTGAATAGAATTGTTTGAAGGTAGGGGGAATAAAATAATAATAATATAATAATCTATCTATCTATCTATATACCTAGGCTGCTTCCCCCAAGGAAAGGGAGGTAGCCGAGACAGGACGACTCACTCTCCATTTACTCATCCATTCAAACACATTCATTCGTATCTTAGCCCCAAAGGGGAGAACGGACAGATCCTCACCGCATCACACCGCACAAGGGTCAACTGCGCAATGCAATCAGTGACATCCGCAGCAGGGCCCGACAGCAGAACTGGTTTACCCCTGCTACATCATAACAGACCCATCCCCTTACCCGCACCTCAAAAATGAAGAGCTCGCTATGACTCATTTTAAAAGCTGACAATAAACTAAGCCTTTTTTTACTGGTTGAATCTGTTGACTGAATACTAACGCCTGTTTTAGCCATAACATAGGAATTAAGTGAGTCCATAGCAGAAGAATTACGGCATATAATCGATGTTTATTTTTTTTTTATCCTGCAGTTGGTTGGATGTACCGTATATATTTTTCTTTTACCCCTCGATTGGTTGATTTTTTTTTAGTACTTCTTGATTAGTTGATTTTTTTGCTTTTGTTTGCTTCTCGATTGGTTGTTTTCCAGGTGTTAAACGCTTCAGAAGGTAGATTAAAAGGCACTGAAGGAGGAGGGAATGGCAGGCATTGGGCATTTAACTCTGGCCCTTTAAATTTACCGGGCATTTAAATTTACGCGTCTTGGTCGTAGCTTCCGTCCTTTGCTGTAATTTTTGAGGGGTTGCAGCGTAAATCCCAGGGAATGTGAGGCAATGGGGCTAGAGAGAGAGAGAGAGAGAGAGTGGAATTTCAGCTAATATAATGCTTTTAAAATTGGCCTCTTTCTGCAAGCGAGGCGTATATATATTGCTTCTAAATTTACTGTATTGATACTTTTAGATATATTCGTTCTCTACGCCCAGCTAACATAATTATCTGTTTGGAAAGTTAATATATCCTTTTTCCCAAATTTATCAGTACCTTCGAAATTTTAACCAGTGTCAAAATATGCTTTGGTTTTAAATCTATGCTTCTTTCCCATGGTTTCTGTAGTGTTTTTTTTTTCTTTTCTTTTTTTTTCTTTCTTTTGAGAGGTTGCAATTCAGATTCTCAAGTGTGTGAGTTTGTGGACATCACGGCAAAGGAGTTACAAGGAACCAACATTTTCTTAACATGATGCTTCTAAAATTATCATGTTTCTTTATATTTTACGTTTCTTAAATATATTCCTACGGGTGCTTTTGAAGATATACGATACTCAGGATATTAATACTCTTCTGAAAGTTGTACCATCAAAATTACGCTCTAAAATTATAGGCTACTCTCTTGCCAAATTATACCCTCCTCAGAATTAAGCTCTCCTTCATATCCCCTTCTTGTAAATATGTTCCCCTCTTAAATTTACCATGGTTTTTAAATGTTCCTTACCTTGCTTCTAAATGTGGGCTGCATCCTTTGGCGGAGCGGCATAATTTTGGCGGAGCGGCGTAATTTTGGCGGGGAGGCGTAATTTTGGCGGGGCGGCCATTTCATTCTGCGTACCGGAAAGCGTTCATTGAATCATGTCCTCGCTGCAGTGCCTGACATCAAAAGCCTCAACCCCCACTACCCTATCCCCGTCCCTAGTCTGGATTCTCCCTCCCCCCTCCTCCTCCCCCTCCCCCTTTATCCTCTCTCCCTCTCCCCTCCCCTCCTCTCGTACCCTTCTCCCATAGTCCCCCTTTATTCTCCCCTTTCTCTCCCCAGTATTCCCTCTTCTCCTTCCTCTCTCATCCTTTCTCCATACTTCCCTTGTAGGCACTTCTAACGCCCTGTCCTTCCCAACCTCCACTGCGCCTGCCTTCACTTCCTTGCCTCTCTCATTCCCCTTGTATTCTCTCGTGTTCCCTCTCCCCTCACTCCTTATTCCCCTCCCGTTCACGACCCTCACATCCTGCACTCCCCTCCCCTTTCCTGCTCCCCTCCCCTTCCTTTCCTCTCCTTCCTGTCCCCTCCCTTCCCCTTTTCATTCCCCCTCCCTTCTTTCCTGGTCCCTCTGCCTGGCTTTCATGTGCTCACCGACCCTTCCTCCTTTCCCATCTTTTAATGTACTTTCCCCTCAATCCCATTAGTTGTGGTTGCCATGTTACCCTCCCCTCTTTTGTGCATTTGCTCCCCTCCCCCCTCCCCTCTCTGTTAACCTGTGCTGTAAATTGCTCCTCTCCCCTTCTCTCCCCCACCTCCCCTTTTTACCTTTTCACCCTCACTGTTCCCACTTATATACTGTAAATCTACCTCACCTTCTCCTCCCCTCCCCTGTTTTCGCCCCAAATTCCCTCCCCCTATATACTGACTTTGTACCCCCTCCTACCCCCCCAGTACCATGATTCTACCTTGACTCTCCCTCCCCTCCTGCCTTGCCCCTTCCACCTTGATATTCCCTTCCTCACCTTTATCGCCTCCCACTTCCATCAGCCACTCCTCCTTCATACTGACCTTCTAACACCCGCTCTCCTCCCTCCTCTCCCCTCATATTCTCTCCTCCCCTCTCCTCTCCTCTCCTCTCTTCTCTTCTCCTCTCCTCCTCTCTTCTCTTCTCCTCTCTTCTCCTCTCCTCTCCTCTCTTCTCCTTCCCTCTCCTGTCCTTTCCTCTCGCCGTTCCCCCATCTCCCCTCTTCGTTATCTCCAAGTTCTGCCACCCCCCCCCTCTCTCCCTGTTCGTCTCCTCCTCTTTGCTCTGTCCCCTTCTCCCTCCCTTCAACTCTTCCCCCTCCTCTCCCCTCCCCTCTCCTATAGTCTTTTATACTCTGAATCCATTTTCACATCCTACTGTGACACTGCCCCCTCCCCTCTCCCCCACCTCCCCCTTCCCCTCCTCCCCCCTCGTCCGTTCCTTTTCTAGTTTCCTTTGGCTTTTTCCCTCCTTTCACTGGCACGCTTTTTCCTATCAGTTATCTTCCCCACCCCTCCCCCTCCCCCTCTCCTTTCCTCCTGTCCCCCTCACTCCAGCCTTTGATTGACTTTACACACACACACACACACACACACACACACACACACACACACACACACTCTCTCTCTCTCTCTCTCTCTCTCTCTCTCTCTCTCTCTCTCTCTCTCTCTCACTCACTGATTTTACTCCATTTTCTCTCCATGACACTTTCCTTCACCGTCTCCTCCCTTCCCCTTAAATTTACTCTTTCCCTTCCTTTCACGGCGACACTTTCCCTCCTCCTCCTCCTCCTCCTCCTCCTCCCCTTTTTACTGTGACACTGTGATCCTTCCTTCCTCTCCCCATTCCCCCTCCATTTCCTCCCTCTTGTACATTTTCTCCCCCCTCTTCCCCTTCCCCTCCCTTTTCTCCCTCTTTCTCTTTCCCTTCTCTCCCTCTTTCCCTTCCCCCCCCTCTCCATATTTCCCCTCCTTTTTCCTCCTTCTTCCTCCATTTGCCCCTCCCCCCCTCCGCCCATAGCATGCGTCTCCATCTTCTTGTTTACAGCGACACTCACCCTCGCTTCCCACACTCATATCCCACCTCTTCTCCCCTCACCCCATCCCTCCCTCACTCACCACACTTTCCTCTCCCTCATTCTCCAGACTCCTCTCCCTCACTGTCCACACTCCTCTCCCTCACTCTTCACACTCCTCTCCCTCACTCTTCACACCCTCACTCACCTCACCCTTCCCTCACTCTCCACACTCCTCTCCCTCACTCTCCACACTCCTCTCCCTCACTCTCCACACTCCACGCCCTCACTCTCCACACTTCTCTTCCTCAATCTCCACACTCCTCTCCCTCACTCTTCACACTCCTCTCCCTCACTCCCCATACTCCTTGATCTTACCCTCCATACTCCTCCCCCCTCCTTCTTCCCCACTCTCCTTTCCTCTTCCTGTTCTTTCCCCATTCCCCTTACTCCACCCCCTTTCCCCACAGTTTCCTTCCCTTTCTCATTCCCTTCCATTTCCTCTCACTACCTCCCGCCTTTTCATTTGACCTTCTTTCCCCTTTCACACCGTTTCACCTCTTGCTACTTTCACCTCTCCCCTTTTCCCCTTTCACGCCCTCCCCTTCTCCCCTTTCACTCCTCCCCTTCTCCCCTTTCACCCCTCCCCTTCTCCCCTTTCACCCCTCCCCTTTTCCCCTTTCGCCCCTCCCCTTCTCCCCTTTCATCCTCTTTCCCTTTCATCCTCTTTTCTCCTTTCACCCCCTTCCCCCGGCCTCCCCTTTTTTGCCCCCTCCTATTTTCCTCTTTCACGCCCTCCCCTTTTCTTCTCTCACTCCCTCCCCTTTTCTTCTATCACTCCCTCCCCTTTTCTTCTTTCACTCCCTCCCCTTTTCTTCTTTCACTCCCTCCCCTTTTCTCCTTTCACGCCCTCCCCTTTTCTCCTTTCACGCCCTCCCCTTTTCTCCTTTCACGCCCTCCCCTTTTCTCCTTTCACGCCCTCCCCTTTCCTCTTTCACTCCCTTCCCTTTTCTCCCTTCTTTCTTTTCCCCTTTCATCCCATAGCCTCCTGAACCCCCCTCCCCCCGTCATCATCCTCTCCTCCTCGCTGCAGCTCCCTGGCCGGACTCCAAGGGCCTGCAGAGTTACGGGAATATTTGCCGGGAGGGGTCTGACGTGTGGATTGCCCCCCCACCCTCCCCCTCCCAAACCCTCCACCGATCCCCCTACAGTAACCTCCTACCCAACCCCCTTACCCTAACTTCCTACACTGACCCCCTACTCTAACCTCTACCCTAACCTCCTTACCATACCCACCTACCCAACCCCTTCCCTTACCCTCTATCCTACCGTACCACCCAAGCCCCATACCCCAACCCCCTACCATAACCCTACCCCAACCCCCTCCCCACCCACCACCCTAACTCCCCTACAACCCCCACCCCCCTATGTCGCACCGCACCAAATAAAAAATTCAGACGATTTCCCAGTGGACGATTTAGCTGCGGGGTGTCACGAGCTGGAAGACGGCAATGTGTGTGTGTGTGTGTGAGAGAGAGAGAGAGAGAGAGAGAGAGAGATTCGTAGAAGGCGGAGGAATTGGATCTTGTGGCTATTTAATGTTAAGAGGAATTGGTTGAGGGAGATGTTGTGGTGGTGATGTTTAGACGTTTATAATGGATGTTGTGGTTGATAGTGAGGGTCTGGTGGCTAAGGAAGATGTTTGCTGATGCTGGAGACGATGTTAATGAGTGAGTGAATGGTAGGGACGATTTCGTTGCTAATGAAGACTAGATGTTGTGACGAGTGGAGAAAGATAGGGGAGGGGGCCTTGTGGAATAGACACCTTCCCCTCCTCCCCTCTCCTCTCTCCTCCCCTCCCCTCACTTTCCCTCGTCTCCCCTCCCCTCACTTTCCCTCGTCTCCCCTCCCCTCCCCTCTCATTGTCCCGCCGCATTATACAAAAAAGACGAGACGGTTTGCCCGGGACGATTTGGCTGGTGGCTGTGACGAGAGAGAGAGAGAGAGAGAGAGGGAGATGTGATGGCGGTGTGTGTGTGTGTGTGTGTGTGTGTGTGTGTGTGTGTGTGTGTGTGTGTGATAACATTCTTAATTAGTTAGGAATTTAGATGAGCTATATTATCCACTTATGCAACCAGTGAGAGAGAGAAAGAGAGAGAGAGAGAGATCATACATACAATCCTATACAAGTGACCTCATATTACTTAAAATATATGCATCTTGAAACCCCTCATTAGCCAGTTTACCTTTCCCTACTCTGATAATAATACAGGTGAATTAAACAGTGTGTCGGCTCTTAATTATTGCACCTGTCTCACGCAAGATGTCGTGTCCACCGCTAAAGTAGCCAGAGAGAGAATGCAAAGGTAGATAGATAGATAGATAGATAGACCGGTGTAGTTTGGGATATCTATTTATTTATTTATTTTTTTATTTTTTTTTTTTACGCTAGAGAGTATTCGATGGTCTATCCCTAGTCTCTTTGATTATGATGGAAATTGCAGAGGCTACCGCAGCAAGTTACAGTATTTTATTAGAGAGAGAGAGAGAGAGAGAGAGAGAGAGAGACTGTATGCATCACTTTGAATACAGTACAATGTATTTCGTTTATGCAAGTATTAGTGTATTTGTGAACGAGAATATTGCGTTATGTATGTACGTGTGTATGTATGTACGTTTGTATGTGTATGTATGTATGTATGTATTAGTGAACGAGGGTATTACGATATGCATGTACGTCTGTCTGTATGTATGTATGTGTATGATCTGACGCTGCACCTTGTGAGGAGTGGCCATAAAATATACAGGCGTTTTTGTTGGAGTTGCTAATTACTCTCTCTCTCTCTCTCTCTCTCTCTCTCTCCGCCTCATTGGATATAAAAGTGGGTAATTTAACACTCATTCATGTTAATCCCTAATTAAATAAGGATGCCAGGCGTAAACACACACACACACACACACACACACACACACACACACACACACACACACACACACACACACACACACAGAGTAGGGCATAGTATAGTTCTGATGCAGTTTTATAATGGTATAATTACTATATAAATCTCCACAAACAGAATACGCATAAGCCTACATACATAGAGTACATGCAGTCATATATACATCACAAATACATACATACGTACATACAGTACATATACATACATAGGCCTAAATACTTACATACATGCGTACACACTCATATAGACATACATAGACCTGGATTTTTTATACATGGTAGATTACATGGATAGCTTACCATACATGCATACGTACATACAGTACATACATACATATATACATACATACATACATACATACATACAGTACATACAAAAATAAATATATACAAGCATTCACATACATACAAATATATACATACATACACACATACATACATACAAAAATACAAATACATACATACATACATACGGTTACTCCTAGGTACACACGCCATACACACACGCATACATTAACCTCGTTCCGTAGCATTTAATTAGGCCTATGTCCCTTTTACTAATTAATTAAAGCCATTTAATCTTTTATTCTGAGCCTTATTACGGGGAGCTAAAAGTGTCGATTAAAACTGTGTATATCTTTATAAGCTTATCTGTTATTTTGTTTATCTTTATTGTGTCTTTTTATCTGTTTGTATCTGTGTTTGTCTGTCTGTCTGTCGTTTTGTCTTTACCGGTATCTGCCTGTGTCTGTTCATATGAGTATCTTTTATGGTATGGATAGATAGATAGATAGATAGATGGATGGATAGATAGATAGATAGATAGACAGATAGATAGATAACTTGACAAGGGGTGTCGATGTGTAATATTGTACCCTGCATCGAGAAGTATTTGGACCCACATTTCTCTCTCTCTCTCTCTCTCTCTCTCTCTCTCTCTCACTCCTTACATCCCTCCCTTATACTGCTTATTTCCTTACATTTATTTCCCTTATATCTATCTCCTTACACCTCCCTTATATTTATTTCCTTTATCTTTCTCCTTACACCTCCCTTATACTAATTTTCCTTATCTCCTTCTCCCATACACCTCTTCCTCATACTTGTTTCCCATATCTCTCGCTCCTTACACCTCAGCCTCATACTTTTTTCAGTTTTATTTTTCACTTCCCCCTCACGAGCTCTTTTACTCCCTCTCCCTTCTTTCTCCCTTCCTCTACCGTCTCTCCCTCCCTTATACTTCTCTCCCCCCCCTCCCTCCCCCCCTCTATGTTTGCCTTCTCTCTCCCTGTTCCTTCGTCACTTATACTTTCCTCTCTTTTTCTCTCCCTCTCCCTCCCTCCCTCCCTCCCTTTCTCCCTCCCTCTCCCTCCCTCCGTTGACAAGGCCTGGAGGGATATGGGACCCAAGAGACAAAACAACTGGGACTTACACACACACACACACACACACACACACACACACACACACACACACACACACACACACACAACACCGATACAAACATTCTCTCTCTCTCTCTCTCTCTCTCTCTCTCGGTCCCATATATATTTGTCTCCCCTTATCCTCCTCTCGGCCTGCTCTCCCATTGGCCGCTAAGTTTGCCCGGTGACATCCTTTCTGGACGGCGGGTCTCTTCCATCTCAGGGTTTACTGCCTCAAGTCTGACCTTCTCCCTTGACCTCCACTCCCCTCACTCCACTCCCCTCACTCTGCCACTCCCCTCACTCCTCCACCTCCCTCACTCCACCTCCCTCACACCTCCACTTCCCTCACTCCACTTCCCTCACACCTCCACTCCCCTCACTCCTCCACTCCCCTCACTCCTCCACTTCCCTCACTCCACTACTTTATTCCCTCCTTCCTGCTTCCTGCATTCTTTCCTTCAGGTATTTTTCCCCTCCGTCTCTGCCTTCCTCTTGGTCGTCTCCGTGTTCCTCTTCTCCTCTTTCCCCTTCTTTCCTTCATTTCTTCTTTTGATCTTTCCCTTCCTTCTATCATTCTTTCTCTTCCATGTCTCCTGCTTTCATTTTTCCTTCCCTCTTCCTTCCCTCTTCATTCATTCCTTACTTTTTTTTTTTTAATTGGACCTACGTTTTATATTTTTCTTTTCCCTTCTCCTTTCTTCCCTCCCTTTTCTTTCCTTCCTTCCTTACTCCTTGTTTGTCTTGTTTCCTTCTCCTTTCCCATCTTCCTTGTTTATTTCATCTTTCCTTCCTTCCTCCCTTCCATCTTCCTTCTTTTTTCCTTTTCATTTTTTCCTTCTTTCCCTCCTTTCTGTCACTCCTTCCCTCCTTCCTTCTTTCATTCTTTCCTTCCTTCTTTCCTTCCCACCTTCCTTCCTTCCCTCCTTCCTTCCTTCCTTCGTTCTTTCTTTCTTTCTTTCCTTCCTTCCCTCCTTCCTTCCTTCCTTCCTTCCATTCCAGGGGTCACTGCCTCTCCTCCACCCGTGACTTCCTCAGCTCTTACTCTCTCTCTCTCTCTCTCTCTCTCTCTCTCTCTCTCTCCCCTAAGACTCGCATTTATACCGTTTCAAAATTCTTCGTTCCCTTTCACTCTTTTTTCATACTTTTTCTTCGTCTTTTTTTCCTCTTTTTCGTCCCTTCTCTTTGCTTTCCTCTCAGGCCTCATTTTCCCTCCTTGCTTTGTCTTTCTCGTGTTTTTTTTTTTCCTCTTTCCATGTTTTTTCCTTCCTTCCATTTTCCTTTCTAGAGTTGTTTTTCCTTCGTGTTTCTCTCCCCTCTTCCTTCCTTATTGTCCTCCTCTTCCTTCTTTATTCCATCTTTATTTTCCCCTTTTCCTTTATTCCTTCCTTCTTCCTTTTGTGTCTTTCCCAATTCCTTTATTCCTCCACTCTTCTTCCTTTTTTCGCCCCTCTTCCTCCCTTATTCCTCCCCTCTTCCACTTTTATTCCTCCCCTCTTCTTCTTTTGTTCCTCTCCTCTTCCTTCTTTATTCCTCCCCTCTTCCTCTTTTATTCCCCTCATCTTCCTCCTTTATTTATCTATTGTTCCTCCTTTATTCCTCCCTTCTTCCTTTACTGCTTTCCACCTCCTCCTTTATTCCTCCTCTCTTCTTCCCTTACTTCTCCCCTCTTCCTCCTTTATTCCTCCCCATTTCCTTTTTTATTCCTCTTCTCTTCCTGCTTTATTTCTCCTCTCTTCTTCTTTTATTCCTCTCATCTTCCTCCTTTCTTACTCGCCTCATCCTTCCATATCCTCCCCTCTTCCTTCTTTATTCCTCCCCTCTTCCTTTTTTCCTCCCCTCTTACTCCATTATTCCTCCTCTCTTTGTCCTTTATTCCTCCCCTCTTCCTCCTTTATTCCTCCCTTCTACCTTTACTCCCCTCCACCTCCTTCCTTCTTTATTCCTCCTTTCTTCTTCCCATGTTCCTCCTCTCTTCCTCCTTTATTCCTCCCCTCTTCCTCCTTTATTCCTCCCTTCTTCTTCCTTTACTCTTGTCCTTCCCCCTCCGTTTATTCCTCCCCTCTTCCTCCTTTATTCCTCCCCTCTTCCTCCTTTATTCTTCCCCTCTTCCTCCTTTATTCTTCCCTTCTTCCTCCTGTTCTTCCCCTCTTCCTCCCTTATTCCTCCTCTCTTCCTCCATTATTCCTCCCCTCTTTCTCCTTTACTCCTTTCCCCTTTACTTTTACTCCAGGGTTCACTGTCTCCAACCTGCCCTCAAGCGGACACTTAAAATACCTTCACTTCTCCACTACTTTCTTCATTTCGTCTTCCATCCCTCTCTTTATTTATCTTCCTTCATCTTTTATTTTTATTCAGCTTCATTCGTTTTTTTACTCATCTTCCTTCATCTTCTTTTTATACATCTTCCTTCATCTTTTTTTATTCATCTTCCTTCATCTTTTTTTATTCATCTTCCTTCATCTTTTTTTATTCATCTTCCTTCATCTTTTTTTATTCATCTTCCTTCATCTTTTTTATTCATCTTCCTTCATCTTTTTTAAATTCATCTTCCATCATCTTTTTTATTCATCTACCTGCCTCTTTTTTATACATCTTCCTTCATCTTTTTTATTCATCTTCCATCATCTTTTTTATTCATCTTCCATCATCTTTTTTATTCATCTACCTGCCTCTTTTTTTTATTCATTTCCTCTTCCTTCATCTTTTTTATTCATCCTCCTTCCTCCTTTTTATTCATTTCATCTTCCTTCATCCTTTTTACTCATCATCCTTCCTCTTTTATATTCACATCCTCTTCCTTCCTCTTTTATATTCACTTCCTCTTCCTTCCTCTTTTATTCATGTCGTCTCCCACCCCCCCTTTCTATCTCCCTTCCTGTCTTCCATTTTCCAGTCGTGTTTTTATTGCTCTCTTCCTCTCTCCTTTCAATTCCATTTGGTATTCCTAGCTGTCGCCTTTTTTTTTTTCCCCAGGACCCTTACACTGCGCCTACCTTCCTTCCTTCCTTCCTTCCTTCCATCCTTCTTTCCTTCTCTCTCTCCCAACTTCCTTCGTTCCTTCCTTCTTTCCATTTCCTTTACTTCCCTTCCTTTCCATTCTTCCGTCGTCTCACCTACCGTCTTTTATTACCTTCCTTCCTTCCTTCCTTCTCTCCTTCCTTCCTTCTCTCCTTCCTTCCTTTCTTCCTCCATTCTTTCCTTCCTTCCTTCTTTCCCTCTTTCTTTCCTTCCTTCCTTCCTTCATTCCTTTCTTCCGTCATTCTTTCCTTCTTTTTTTCCTTCCTTCGTTCTTTCCTTCCTTTCTTCCATCATCCTTTCCTTCCTTCCTTCCAGATATGCTTATACCCATTTCAGTACTCCTTTGATCCCCTCTCTTTCATCTCTGTATTCCCTCCCTCTTCCTTTTTTCCAGGTCTTTTTCCCCACCTCACGCTCCTTTTCCTTTCCCTTCCCACTCCAGGCTTACTATTTTTTCCTTATTTTCTTTCTTTCCTTCAGGGTTGTTTTCCTTACATTATAAGCATTGTGTTTTCATCTTCTGCTTCTTCTTGTTCCTCCTCCTCCTCCTCCTCCTCCATCTTCTTCTTCGTCTTCTCCTCCTCCTCCTCATCCTCATCCTCCTCCTCCTCATCATCATCATCATCATCATCATCATCATCATCATCATCATCATCATCATCCTTCTGCTCTTCGTCTTATTCTTCTTTTTCTTCTTCGTCTCCTTCTTCTTCGATTTCTTCTTCCTCCCTTCGCTCTTTTAGACTTTTTTAGCCAATGTAAATTCTTGATTACTTTCTTGCTTATTTTCTTGCTTATTTTCTTATTTTCTTCATGTTATTTTCCCTATTTTATGCACGTCATTAGGATTTTTTTTTCTAGCTGTTTTCATGTTTAAATCTCCAGACGATTTTATTTCTACCTGAGAGATTTTTGAATGGATTACCTTGCCTTCATTGTCCCTTTAACTATTAGAACACCTAAAATAAGTAGATAAAAAAATTAATAAGTGAATAAATGATTGAATAAATGCATGAATGGAAGAATGAATGATTGAGGGAATGAACGAGTGAATGAATGAATGGGCGAATGAATGAATGAATAAATGGGTGAATGAATGAATGAATGAATGAGTGAATGAATCCATGAGAGAATGAATGAGTGAGAGAATGAGTGAATGGATGAATTAATGAATGAGAGAATAATTGAATGAATGAGTTAATGAATGAATGAAAGTCAGGTGGTTGCCAGGTAAAAACGAAAAAAATCTTTGTTATAAAAAAGTTAATTCCTCTCCTTTCCTCCTTTCCTTTATTTTTTAGTTTTTTTTTTTTATTGTCATGTTATGCCTTTCATCTTCTCTTTTTCCCCAGGCTTGCGTTTTTTTGGTTTTATTTTATTTTTATGGCTATTTCTGTTATGCCTCTCTCTCTCTCTCTCTCTCTCTCTCTCTCTCTCTCTCTCTCTCTCTCTCTCTCTCTCTCTCTCTCTCTCATTGCCCCGTCCTCTCTCTCTCTCCCACGCTTCTTGTTTTATTTTATTTATTGATTTATTTTTATACACTTTATTCCTTTCTCCATTTTCTTGTGACTTTCTCTTCCTCTTCTTTTTCTCTCGCTTCATTCTCCTTCTCTTTTCTCACCCTCCCTTCTCTCCCTCTTGTATTCTCTTTCTCTTTTCTCTCCCTCCATTCTCTCCCTCTTGCATTCTCATTCTCTTTTCTCTCCCTTTCTTCTCTCCCTCTTGCATTCTCTTTCTCTTTTCACTCCCCCCCTTCTCTCCGTCTTGCATTTCCTCTCTCTCTCTGTTCTCTCCCACTTTCATTTTCCTCCCCCCCTCCCTTTCTCCTCTCTTTCCATCTTCATTTTTTTTCTTGTTTTCATCTTTTCTTTCATGCATTTTTCTAATTAGTATTTTTCTCGTGTTCTTCTCCCTTATTCTCTCTCTCTCTCTCTCTCTCTCTCTCTCTCTCTCTCTTTTTCTTTTTTCTTTTCCTTTTCCTTAATCTGAGACGGTAATTTTTCCATCTTGTGCCTTTCATCATCTTTTTTTTTCTCTATAATATTTTTCTATATTTTTCACAGAACATTATATCATCTTATGCTTCCCTGGTTTGTGACCTTCCTTCTCTCTTCAAGGCCTCCTCATTCTCTCTTTTATTTGTGTTTCTGTCTCCTTTCTTTCTTTTATTCGTGGTTCCTCTTGTTCATTGCCTTCTTACATTTCCTTTATTTGTTTTTTCTTATTCCTTGTCTCCTTCCTTTTATTTTATTTGTGTTTCCTCTTCCCATGTCTTATTACATTTCTTTTATTTTTCTTTGCTTTTATTTATGATCTCCCTTCCTCAGTTTCTTTTCGTTTTGTTCATGGCTCCTTACTTTTCCTTTATTTGTTTCCTCTTGCTCCCTGTCTCCATTCTTTTCATTGTGTTCCCTCTCCTTCCTGTTCCCCATATTTTCTTCCAGGGCCGCCTTTATTCCTGCACCTTATTTAACTCTTTCCTTTCATTCTCTTTTTCCTCTTTATTTTTTATTTTTCTGTCATACTTTTTTTTTTTCATATGCTTCTTATCTTCTCTTTATCCTCCAGTGTCAGTAATTTTCAGGCCTTATTTTCGTTCATTTTTTCCGGAGCTTTTTTTTTTGTTTTTCTTTATACCATCTGTGTCTAGTTTCTGGCCTCTTCTCTTTCGGAATTATTATTATTTATTTTTTTTCCTTTATCTTTTCTTCTCTCTCTTGTCTTGCCTTCTCGTCATCTTTCATTTTTTCTTATTTTTATATTGTGTTTTTCGTCTTTCCTTCTCTCTCTCTCTTGTCTTGCATTCTCATCATCTTTCTTTTTTTTTTCTTTTTCCCTCTCCTTACTTCATTCAATGTTCTTCCTCCCTTTTTCCACCTGCCTTTGTTTCCTTGTCTTTCAGGCCTGCTTGTCCTTCATCTAATGCTTCTCATTCCGTCTTCGTGTCCCCAAAGACTCGCTATTTTTCGCGCGTTAATCTTTCTTCAGCTTCTCCCAAGGACTTGCTCTATCGTCTTAGGTGTCTCTTAGCTCCATCCGCTGTTCCTTGATACTTTTTACTTCCGCCAAGGAGGTTAAGTTTTCCCCAGCGTTGGTTTGTTTCTGTTTGTCTGTCTGTCTGTTAGCAGGATTACTTAAGTAGTTATGAGCGGATTTTGCTGTTTTTTTTTTTTTTTTTTTTGAGGGGTAGGGTATGGCCCAGGGAAGAATCCATTAGATTTTGGTTGTGATCTGGATCATCCGGATCCAGGATTTTTTTTGTTTGTATGTTCACACGCTATCTCCAAAAGTTCTCAATGAATTTCAATGAAATTTTGTGAAAGGGTGAGCCATGGGCCAAGAAAGAATTGATTAAATTTGGGGGCGGATCCGGATTCTGCAACGGCATTGGTGAAGGTATGCGTTCTGTGAGTGCTTTCAAGTTATTATTCTTTCACTTTTTATTGTTATTTGTGTCTCCTGTACTTCGTCTCTCTCTCTCTCTCTCTCTCTCTCTCTCTCTCTCTCTCTCTCTCTCTCTCTCTCTCTCTCTTCGACAAGGAGAGTATGTTTTCACCCCTGTTTGTTTGTTTGATTGATTGTTTGTTTGTTTGTTAGCAGCATTACTCAAGATCTAAAAGAGAGATTTGATCCAAATTTGGTGGGTAGATAGCCCATGTCTCAGGGAACAATCGATTAAGCTTTGGGACCGAGCCGTATCGTATTACAGATTCTGGATTCGGAAAACACTTTTTACGAAACCCTAATCTGTGAAGAGAAACCTTAATCCATTATGAAGTGTGGTTTGGAAAATACTTTGCCCTTCTCGGAGAGATGCGCTCCACTGAGTGTCCCTCTAGATATTCATTACATTAGTTTTCTTCAAGGCCTGTTTTGGTCGTCTTAATTCTTCTCCTTTTATATCTCTGTCCTTTACTTGGCTTTTCATTTCATTTCTGCCTATTTTACCTCCGCAAACGAAGTTGAAGGAGGTTGCGGTATGAATTCACTCGTGTCTGTCTGTCGTTTATTCTGTTTGTGCACAAGGCGCCTCAGAAAGTAACATGTTTTAGTGAAATTTGGTGGATGCGTGAGCAGTGGATCGAGGAAGAGTTGAGTAGGTTCTGAGGTGGATGTGGATGCGGATGGCGTTGGTGGAGGTTTACGCCGTCGTAGTGTTTTCTTTCTTTTTTTTTTTTTTTCCTGTCATCTTAAGCTTCCCCTCCTCCCCTTGTCTCCTCCCCCCGGGGTCGCTATTTTCCGCCCATTTTTCCTTCCTTCGTGTGACGCCTTATTTTTCCTCCTTACCCTCCCCAAGTTTTTCTTCTCTTCTCTTACAGACTTATTTATTTTGTCTTTTATTTGTGCTTCCCCTTGTTTCTGTCTCCTTGCTTTTCTTCCAGTGTCATCTTGTCTCTCTCAGCTTCCGTTTCCTCCACACTTTTCTTTATTTTTTATTTATGTCCTTTTGTTCCTGTCTTTTTTTTTTCTTTTCTTACAGGCTGCTCATGTGTCTCTCTCAACTTCCCTGTCTGGCACTATTTTTTTTTTTTTTTTCTTATAAGTTCCTCTTGTTCGTGTCTTTTTTTTTATATAACTTAACTCACCCTTTCCTTGTCTTTCAACATTTCTTTTTATCTTTTGTTTTTCTTCTTTTCCCCATCTCCTTTCGTTTCTTCCAGGCATCTCGTGTTCCAGTTCCTTCTTCCCCATCTTCTTCACTTTTTGTCCTCTTTCCCTCCTCTTGTGCTCATCTTTTTCTTCCATGCTTCCCATACACCTTTTCCATCTTCTATATCATCGCCACTTCTTTTTTATCTCCGTAGTCCAGGGATTTTACATTTCTTTTTTCACCACTTTCCACACTTTTTTTTTTTTTTTTTTTTTTTTTGTCCTGTTCTGTTCCCACTTCTTCTCTTTTTCTTTCAGGCTTCTCGCGTTCCTGTTTCTTCTTTCCAATCTTCCACATTTTTTTTCTCCATCCTTTTGTTCCCCACTTTACTTCCAGTCTTTTCATGTTCCATTTTCTTCTATTTTTTCCCAAACCTTCTTTTTACTCTGTTTCCTCGTGACCCTGCCTCTCGTGCTTTTTTTTTTTTTTTTTTTTTCCCCCTCTGTCTTCAAGGGTTTTTTAGTCTTTTTTTTTTCCCCTCGTCCTTGTCTCCTTCCTGTGTTCCTTTTTCTTCCTCTCTGTCTTAAGTTTTTTCTTTTTTTCCCCACATCCGTGTCTCCTTCCTTTTCCTTCCTGTCTCGTTTCTTTTCTTCCAAGATGGTCGGTCTCCCATTACGTGATTCCCATTTTCCTCTTTCTGGACTTTGATTATTATTTGTGTCCTCTTCCTCCTTCCTTTCCCCTTTTTCTCCATCCTTTTTTTCCTTCATTTTTCTTAGACATGTTTTTTTTATGCTTCCTTTTCCTCCTTTCTCCTCACCATTTTTCTCCATCTTTTTTTTCTTCATTTTTTCTAGGCTGTTTTATGTATGTTTCCTTCTTCCCCTTCCTTATCATTCTCTTTTCCGTTTTTTCTTTCGTTTCTTCTTGGTCTCTATTAATTTTTTTTTGTCCTTTACCGACACTTCCTTCTACCTTTTTGTCCTCATTATTCCTTTCTCCTTTCCTTTCTTTTCTCCCAGATCTTTTTCTTTTTTTCATTTTCCTCCTCTCCTCTTTCTCCACATCATTCCTTTCTCTTTCTCTTTCGTTTTCTTTCTTTCAGGTTATTGTGTGTGTGTGTTTGTGTGTGTGTGTGTGTGTGTGTGTTATAGCTACTTCCCCTCTCCCATTTCGTCTCATAATTCCTTGCTCTTTTCTCTTTTTTTCAGTTTCTTCTTATACTTCTCTCAACTTTTTCTCATCATTCATTAATTTTTTATCGCCTCTCCTTTTTCTCAGACTTGTATTCTCTCTGTGTCCTCATTCCTCCTCCTTCCCTTCGTATCATTCTTTTCTCTTTCCCCTTCTTTCCTTTCCTGTCCTTTCCTTTCTTCCAGACCTGTATTTTTTTTCTTCTTTTTCGCCACTGCTTCCCAAGTGTCTGTCCTCTCTCCTCTTTCCGACTTCTTTATTTGGTCTTATTATTGTTCCCTCTTGTTCCTGTCTCCTTTCTTTTCTTCTCTCTCTCTCTCTCTCTCTCTCTCTCTCTCTCTCTCTCTCTCTCACACACACACACACACACACACACACCTTCGTATCTGCTTTCTTTCCAGGCTTTTACCTTCCTTTCTCCCACACCTGTTTTTTTGACACACCTCTAATCATCTCTTTGTCCTCTTCTTGTTTTTTTGTTTTTCTTTTTTCCTAGATCTTTTTTTTTTCTGTCTTCTGCTGCTCTTCTTGCTTCCCCAGGCTTGCTATTTTTTTTTTCTTTTTCCACTTATGCTTCCCTTCTCTCATTTCTCTTTCTCATACGTCTTTGTTTTCGTGTCCTCGTCCTCCTTCTCCTCGTCCTCCTCCTCCTCCTCCTCCTCCTCTCATTGCTTTCCATTGTTCCTCCTGTTTTTCGTCTCTCTTTCAGGTCTTCCCCCGTCCCCTCCCCGCCTGTTATGGTTCCCTAGTTTGTCTTCTCTCCTTTCTTTAAGACTTCTTTATTTTGTCTTTTATTTGTGTTGCCTCTTATCCTTGTCTCCTTTTCTTCCAGGAGTGTCATTTCTCTCGTTCGATGTTTCTCTCTCTCTCTCTCTCTCCCTTTTGTTTTCCATTTTTTCTTGCCCTAATTTTTACATCTTTTGCATCTCGTCGTTTTCATCGCCATTGTTTTTCCTTTCCTTTGTTTTTGTATTTTCTTTCCTTTTTTGGCCTTTTTTTTTCATTTTTCTTCGTCCCAAGCTTCGTTTCTTTTTTCTTCAGAGTTTTCTTTCTTTTTTCACTTTTTTCTTCTCTATTCCTACATCTCTATTTCTTCTTTTTCCAAGTTTTCCTCTTTTCTGTATATTTTTTCTTGTTTTTCTTTTATTGCGTTTTTCTTCCTGTAGATCATGCTTTTTTCATGATTTTTTTTTTTTATTCAGAGTTTTTTTTAAGTGTTCTAGATTTTCTTCATTTTTTTGCTCATTTTTTTGTTCATGTTATTTTTCTTTGTTTTTGTAATTTATTTTCTTGTCATTATTCCTTGTTCTCGTATTTTTTTTTCTTTGTTTTATTGTTAATTCTTGTGTTCATGTTTTTTTTTTTCTTCTGTAACAAAATTGTGTGGTAACCGTGAATTAAATGTGGGTGTTTAGATCATAGGAGTGGAAGGGTTAAGGGTCAGGCAAATAAAATCGTCTGGGGTCAGGCTGAATAAGATAAAGATTGTGAGGGCGTGAGTGACATGGGTTAATGGGATGTATTCGGGTGAGCGAGCGGTTGAAACGAGAGAAGAGAGAGAGAGAGAGAGAGAGAGAGGGAGGGAGGGAGGGAGAGAGAGAGAGAGAGAGAGAGAGAGAGGGACAGACAGACAGACAGATAGAGAGACACAGACAGACAGAGAATTACGAGAGTGG
The DNA here is from genome assembly GCF_032717465.1 of Coenobita brevimanus. Taxonomy (NCBI): domain Eukaryota; kingdom Metazoa; phylum Arthropoda; class Malacostraca; order Decapoda; family Coenobitidae; genus Coenobita; species Coenobita brevimanus. The sequence goes on from NC_136975.1 coordinate 44,900,197, forward strand.
ATGTGTGTGTGTGTGTTTATAAGAGAGAGAGAGAGGGTGAGAGAGAGAGACAGACAGAGTTATGAGAGAAAATGAGTGTGTGTGTGTGTGTGTGTGTGTGTGTGTGTGTGTGTGTGTGTGTGTGTGTGTGTGTGTGTGTGAGGGAGGGAGAGAGAGAGAGAGAGAGATTGGGAACGAAGAAGGTTAACCACTTCACTACGAGTACGTCTTTATTTTCTTTATTCTAACAAGACTCCTTTATTACCTTATTCATTATTTTATTTATTTATTTAACTCACGAGAGAAATTTCGAAAGGGGAGGGGAATAGACCTAGCCCTCATTAACCCCTTCATTCCCACAAACCCCTCCTAAGCTGAATAAAATCGTCTGGCGTAAGCGTGAAAAAAAAATGAAAAAAAATATATACGGGATAGAAAGTGTTTTAAATTGCTGCGTGTTTGGTGTCCTGTCCTGTCCGTGGAGTTTGGTGGACGAGTTGGAGGTGTGTGTGTGTGTGTGTGTGTGTGTGTGAGAGAGAGAGAGAGAGAGAGAGAGAGTGCATACGTACGGGCTGATAAATATTCTAGATTTGTTCACAATAATGTCAGTTTATCCCCTCATATCCCCAGCCAGCTCTCTCTCTCTCTCTCTCTCTCTCTCTCTCTCTCTCTCTCTCTTTTTCTCTCATTTACCTATAGGCAAAATGAGGGAGGGCGGCTTGAAGTGGCGTTGAGGGGGGGGGGAGAGGTAGGGAAGAGGGGGGAGAGTTGGGGCGGGGAGGAAAGGAAGGAGTGGATGAGAGGGGTGATAAAAGGGAAGTGGGGAACGAGGTGGAAGGGTAAAGTGGTGGAGTGCATGAGGGAGGCTGGCGGAGAGTGGTGGTGGAGGTGTGGAGTTTTTGATGAGTTGTGATGCGCCGTGGAGAAAGATGCCAGTCAATAGATAGCCTAGATAGATAGATACAGATAGACAGTAAAGTAGATAGGGAGAGAAATTGGAGGTCTGAACATACACGTACATACATACACATACATAAGCACATAAACACATACATACATAGACACATATACATAAATACACATTCATACATACAGGTACTGACAGGTAAAGAAAGATATAATTCCCTAATACATTGAATAGTACATGGATAGATAGAAAGAGATAGATAGTCATTAATAGACAGATAGATACCGCAGACATAGTAGATAGATAGCGTGTATAAGTGATAAGGAAAATGGTCTTATCAGTAGAGAGATAAGATGGTTTCTGTGTTTCTCTGAGTATAAAGCCGTTTGAGATAAAAAATATATGGGTGGATAGTCTGTCTGTCTCTCTGATAATGAGGATACGGGAATATGTTTATGGATATGGTAGAGAGAGAGAGAAATTTGCAGGTAAATGATATGCTAAATAGATATTAGGATAATCTATCGCTATGTGATTATTAGCTGAGTTGAGATAGTGATCGATACACACAGATAGATAGATACTTAATAGCATGGGTGGTGATGGTGATGCTGGTGACGGTGGTGATGATGATGATTGTGGTGGTGATGGTGATTGTGGTGATGATGGTGATTGTGGTGGTGGTGATGGTTGTGGTGGTGATAGTGGTGGTGGTGGTGGTGGTGGTGGTGGTGGTGGTGGTGATAAAGGTAAAGTGATAGCTAGATAGATACATAGATAGATAGACAGGTGGCTTCACGAAGGGAGTTGAGACAATGAGACAAATAAACTGGTAGATAAATAAATAGATATGGACATAGACATACTTCAGGCAGGTAGTGATGATGATAGAGGTGGAGGTGTGGAGGTGGAGGCGGAAGTGGAAGTGTGGTGAGGTTGAGGTAGAGGTGTGGTGTGGTAGAGGTAGAGTTGTGGTGAGATGGAAGTGGAGGTGTGGTGAGGTGGAGGTTTGTATGTGGAGATGGAGGTGTGGTGGAGGTGGAGGTGGAAGTGTGTTGAGGTGGAAAACATGAAAAGGTTAATTAGGTCCATTGTGTAACATGGCCGCTTGACTCTCTCTCTCTCTCTCTCTCTCTCTCTCTCTCTCTCTCTCTCTCTCTCTCTCTCTCTCTCTCATTTTCGCTGTTGGATTGTTCATGTGATGGTGATTGTGGTGGTTGTGGTGATGGTTGGTTTTTGTGGTTGTGGTTTGTTGACGTGATTGTTGTGATAAGGAGCCTAGATTCACGATGCACAGATAGATAAATAGATAGGTAGATAGATAGATAGATAGATAGACAGACTTCATGTGTAGTTTTGAAATCAGCTGCAGTGTGGTGGATGAGATAGTACTGATGGTGGTGCGTGTGGTGGTGATGTTGGTGGTAGTGGTGATTGTGGTGGTGAAGTGGTGGTAGGTGATATCAAGATGGAAGATAGTGGTGGTTGTGATGGTAACGTTGGTGGCATGGTGGTGATAGTAATGGTGGTGATGGTAGTGGTGATATTGGTGATGATCTAAATGGTGGTAATGGTAGTGGGGATGGTAATATTAGTGATGGTGATGATGGTAATGTTGGTGATGGTAGTGGTGATAGTGGTGATATTAGAGGTGATCATAATGGTAGAGGTGATGGTAGTGGTGATGGTAGTGCTGGTGGTGAGATGGAATACATGATTATAATGACGTGCATTGTATTAACGTGATTTCTCTTACCTCATCTCATTTCTACAAAGACTAATTGCCAAGTCAGGGTGTTTGGATGATTTGTGCTTGCTCGTTTGTCTGTTTGTTTGCTCGCGTGTTTGTGTGTGTGTTTGTCCTTCGTTATGTTGGGGGAGTCTGTTGTCATTGAGGCTGCTCCCCTTTTGTTACTGTTTTTGTTGTTGTTGTTGCTACTGTTGAGATTTCTGTTGTTGTCATTGTTTTTGCTGCTGTTTTTGTTGTTTATGTTGCTGCTACTGTAGTTTTTTTTGTTGCCGGTTCTGTTGTTGTTGTTATTGTTGTTTTTGTTTTGTTGTTGTGTCACCTGGATCCTCACTGGGTAATAACAGGCGATAAAAATGTCAGGTGTGTATCATTTTACATGTGTAGGCTGTGTGTGTGTGTGTGTGTGTGTGTGTGTGTGTGTGTGTGTGTGTGTGTGTGTGTTTGGAATGAGAGGAAACCACTGTGTTGACTCTCCTAAGTGACCACTCGCACCCTTGTCTACCCTCCCCCCTTCTGTCTCCCCCTTCCCCTTCTCCCTTCTCTCCTCTCTCCCCTCATCCCTCCTCTCTCCTCTCTCCACCTCCCCTCCCCCATTCAGGGGGAGGCGGTGGCTCAATCGGTAGAGAGGTGGCCTGCAGTCCTTACGGACCCAGGTTCGAATCCCGGCTGGGGCAGGGAACAGTTTAAGGATTTGAATTTCATTAAATCAGCCTTTACTGATCTACCAGAAGACCCGCCGACATGTCGTAAAAATACCCCCGCTAATACCAATACACCAGTCCTGTATGAGACAGCCCTAGCATGTATTGAATATGGACGGTGGGTGTTAGCGCCGAAGTGGTGACATGTAGAGGTGCATGGTATGTAGGAGGACTACTGGGCCTTGATAGCAGGCTGTGAAGCCTATGCCCAGAGTCGGACACATAAAAAAAAAAAAAAAAAAAAAAAAAATACCGCACTCTCATCATCCTATCTTAGTTTTTCATATGGTATCAGTATTGTGTTAGGCTTGGTTGGGTTAGGTTAGTTGTTAGATTGGGTTAGATTGAAGTGGGTTTGGTTAGATTTGTGATGTTAGGTTAGATATGTGTTGTTAGACTAGGTTAGATAAGCTGAGTTGATTGGTTGGGTTGGATTATGTTTTTGGTTTGATTAGGTTAGGCAAGATCAGAGTTGGTTATTAGGTAAAATATAAAACAGGGTAAGGTAGGTTAATAAGGTAATGTGTTTTGATTTAGTTGGGGTTCAGTAAAGCAACGTAGATTAAACTATGTTAGATTGAAGTAGGAGTGTTGAATCAAGTTTAGGTTTAAGTTAGTTGGAGTTTTAGGTTAGATTATGATACAAATTAGTTTTAGCTTTGCCAAAATATCCAGATACTGTCTTCACCAGGAATTTTGTAGTCCCCCCTTGCAACGGAACACGGGAGTCAGCTGGGTGGATAGAAAACGGGGTGTGGAGTAAGGGTCAATCTGCGTAATATCTGGGATTAATGTAAATAATGGATTCCCTTTTATGTTTGGCCACTTTTTTTTTTTTTTACGTGTCCGACTCTGGGCAAAGGCTCAGGGCCTATTTCTTGGGGGCAGTGGCCCATCCCAAGGCCCAGTAGTCCTCCTACATCTCCACATGTCACCACTTCGGCGCCAACACCCACCGTCCATATTGAATACATGCTAGGGCTGTCTCATACAGGACTAGTGTACTGGTATTAGCGGGGGTACTTTTATGACATGTCGGCGGGTCATCTGGTAGATCAGGAAAGTCTGCTATTAGGAAATTCAAATCCTTAAACTGTTCCCTGCCCCAGCTGGGATTCGATCCTGGGTCCATTAGGACTGCAAGCTGCCTCTCTACCGATTCAGCCACGCAGGCTCCGACACAGGTGCAGACTTCTATTGGTACACAATTACTGTAGGTAGGTAGGTAGATGGAGAGATGGTGATTAAGATGATGAATAATGGGTGGGATCGATAGACTAGTGGACCTTGAGAACTGCCAGTGTACTCTTTTCACTCAAACTTGGCCTAAAATTGCCATCTCCATCTTATATGCTGGATTGTAACGGGAGATTAACACTAAATTTTGGAGCTAGTCACGAAGAAGTGCTGTGGGAAGGGGGTAAGTCCTTTTTGCGCTACGGACCTGCGCGAAATAAGCAAGAGAACGAAAATCTGAGAGAGAGAGAGAGAGAGAGAGAGAGAGAGAGAGATTTTGGTAATACGTAACCTGCATATTGACGGAAGTAATATATAGTCCCTCACACTGCTGCGGTCTTTAGCATGTATACCTTGTCCAGCAGCATGTATACCTTGTCCACCAGCATGTATACCTTGTCCACCAGCATGTATACCTTGTCCACCAGCATGTATACCTTGTCCAGCAGCATGTATACCATGTCCAGCAGCATGTATACCTTGTCCAGCAGCATGTATACCATGTCCAGCAGCATGTATACCTTGTCCAGCAGCATGTATACCATGTCCAGCAGCATGTATACCATGTCCAGCAGCATGTATACCTTGTCCAGCAGCATGTATACCTTGTCCAGCAGCATGTATACCTTGTCCAGCAGCATGTATACCTTGTCCAGCAGCATGTATACCTTGTCCAGCAGCATGTATACCTTGTCCAGCAGCATGTATACCTTGTCCAGCAGCATGTATACCTTGTCCAGCAGCATGTATACCTTGTCTACCAACATGTATACCTTGTCCACCAGCATGTATACCTTGTCCACCAGCATGTATACCTTGTCCAGTACTATGTATGCCTTGGCCAGCGCCATGTATACCTTGTCCAGACGGTAGTTTGAGGCCGCTGTAAACCTGGTACTGAAGCCACTGATCAGCGCTGAAGAATATTTTATCTCACAAGAATATTCTGAGCTTTGCAGTTTTTCACAAGCACATCATATGGCGGTGTCGGTAGGGCAGAAGTCAACCTTAGCTAAGTCTTTGAAAGCTTGGAAAATGCTAGAGTTGAGGAGAAGAATTAGAGGCGCGAAGTCATAAATACTCCAGATTACGTTGCTGGTGCCAAGAATTTACTAAGACGCCTTCAAGAATGTGTTACGATTATGTTACGACTGTGGAAAAATTTTGAGCTGCACGACAGGTCACATTTACGACGGTGTTGGTAGGTCTCTAAGTTAAGAAGTTTGACCCAGTTCTTACGCCATCTTATACCCCTGGGAATCTTAGCTACGAGGGAGGTCACACGCGCACATTGTCTTACGCTGCTGTCAATGGGTCGGGTCTCGGTGGATTTAAGAGAAGTTACAAGGAATTTATGTCTTGAGAAAATTCTAAGATAAGAGATAGGTCACCAACACATCATACGGTACTGCTGGTGCGCTGGAATTCACGTGAAGTCTTAGGAAATATTACTTTTTTTTTTTTTTTTTTTTTTTTTTTTTTTAGAGAGAGAGAGAGAGAGAGAGAGAGAGAGAGAGAGAGAGAGAGAGAGAGAGAGAGTTGTTGGTACGGTTATGTCGGGATTTAGCCCAGACGATCATATTTCTCGAAACAAAACGTGGAGGTGCATACAGACCTCCAATTTTGACATATTTTTGAACCCCTGTGTGACGAGCCTGCCTGCCACATCATTGAACAGTCAGCAGCGAGACAGAAAGGCCAGACGTGTTGCATCTTCCCTGTTGTTGATGTTGTTGTGGTTGTGGTGGTGGTGGTGGTGGTGGTGGTCTTGAAAATGAAATGTGTGTGAAAATACGGCTGTTGTTTCTGGTTCCTAGTCTGGTCTAACTTTTGGCTCAGGTGGCGAGAGGAAATGACCTGAGAACGTGATTATGAGACAGGCTAGCCACCCTTTCAGTCCCATGACCTACTTTTACATTTTACTTTCTCCAGTGTTTTTTTTTTTGTTTATGTATCTGCAATAATTTTACGAAACTAGTAGGTATAATAATATCTTTCGAGGCACATGTAAGTTTTCGTAAGTGTTTTTTGATTTGAAAATTCTGTCCTAAGTCGGAGGGTCAGGAGTGTCAATGTGGGGTTACGTTGGCACCTCTAGGCTGTTAGGGACAGGTATGGAGAGGCAGTGACCATGAGTGCTAATGCTATTGCACAAACTGGACCCTTGTTGCATGGAGGGGGGAGGGGGAGAGGGGTGGGGAAGGGGAGGGGCTAAGGGGAGGGGGAGGGAGGTGGAGGGGGAAAGGTCAGAGGTTAAGGGGAGGGGGAAAGGCAGATTGCGGTGTGTTGAGAGGATGGTGGAACTTTTGTCCCATTTATTAACCTAGATTTATTTTTTATCATTTTCTTTCTTAGCGTTATTGTTATTGCTGCTGTTGTGCTTATCGTTGCCATCATTATCGTCAGCGTCATTATAACCATCATCGTCATCATTATTGTAACCATCATCATCATTATTATTACCATCATCATCATCATTATTGTAACCATCATCGTCATCATTGTTGTTACCATCATCATCATCATTATTGTAACCATCATCATCATCATTATTGTAACCATCATCATCATCATTATTGTTACCATCATCATCATCATTATTGTTACCATCATCATCATCATTATTGTTACCATCATCATCATCATTATCATCATCATCATCATCATCATCATCATCATCATCATCACCATCGTTTCAGTTCCCCTTGTCGTATATTCATCATCAATAATCCCATTACAAGTACTTTGTTGCGAAGTAATAAAGGGAGAGTACATCCCTCTTTATTACTGAACAAAAAAAAATCTTTCTTGGTTATGATTTTTATGTTATTAGTTAGTTTTGCCGGTGAGTGTTCTTGCATGCCTAAAGAGAGCCTTGGTCACCTGTTGAACATGACATACACACTTACCATACCCAATTTACACACCCATTTACACACCCTTTTACGCACCCATTAATACATCCATTTACACATCTATTTATACATCTATTTACTCATATATTTATACATCTATTTACACTTCGATATACACACCCATTTCCACATTCATGTACACACCCACTTCCACACCCACTGAGGGAGCAGCATCCTTGGTTCGCGTCCCCTGGGTTCGCTTCACCACCAAGGGTCGGCAGCAGCAGTTAAGCAGGTTTTATGGGTGTTTGCTCTGTACTGACACCAGCCTACCGTAAAGCAGGACAAGGAAATGTGGGAGAGGGACGGCTGTAATAGTTAGGATTTGTAATGGTGCTAGGCAGCTTAGATTGTGTACTTACGGCTGAGTTCCCCGCCTCAGTGTTATGACTGTGTGCCGAGGTGCCAAGCTGGTAGCTACACATCATTATAATGGTAGTACAGTACCTTACAGGGCATATGGCAACCACCAACCTGCTACGCGCAGCCAACCACGTACTGCTACGTACTTTGTACGTAGTAGATAGTGTAAACTAACACTTCATAACGACTGTACTAGAAACCATTAACGATTCAAGATTGCAAACATTCCCAAGGAATTCAGGATGTCTCCAAATATATTTAAAATTCAAAGAGCCCTCCGCGGAAGTCGGTAGGCTGTACGGATTCGTTTTCCCAAATTTCACGATATAAGTTTGCATTGTTTAACATTTTGACCCCATCAAACCTTTTAAAATACCTAGCATGGAAATATTTCTCCAAGGAATAATTGTACCAAGTTTGAAGTGAGGTGGTGAAAAATAAAGGAATGGCACCAAATTTGAAAAGCGTTTGGAAGAAAGAAAGAGGAAGAAGGAATATTACAAAATCACCAAATCGAGAATGGCTTCCACGATATAATGACCATAAATATAGACAGTTAGTAGGATCATCAAGAGACAGGGTGTCCTAGGAAATGTAGCGTACCTCCAATCACTGTATATTTATGATACCCTTGGCATTATCGTATGGGCCTATGAAGTTGAATAAAAATACAATACACCCATATATGTTCATGTTAGTAAGCAGGATGTTGATAAAGTCTGACTATAATTGACAGTATAAAGGAGAGGTGTTCAGAGGTCCGTATGTAACCTCTTTAGGCCCAGGACGTCATTTTTTAACATTCTTTTTGCCACAATTTTTATTTCATGACGCTCTGAGGTAGTCGTAGAAGGGGACGCAACGGGGACACTATTTCATTTATTAGATGGTGTTAAGGAGGTGGATGTGTTAGAGGTACTTAGCATAACACTTTCGGTCCTCTTTCTAGTTTCATTTGTTAGACGGTGTTAAGGAGACGTGTTAGTAGAAGTGCTTAGACTAACACTGTTATTCCTCTCTCTTTCTCCTGTTTCGCCTACTAGACGGTGTTAGGGAGATGTGTTATGAGAGATGCTGGCATAATACTATGGGTCCCTTCTCTCTCTCTCTCCCCCCACACCTGAGCAACTAAACAGGGGTCCATTAGGTGATGAGTTCTGAGGCAGGTGTAAGTAATTGCCCATCAGTAGTTCGTGCCATAATAACCCCATTCCAGTGTGTTATGGTAGTTTGCAGGGTTGTAGGAATATTATATGGCTTTATTACAAGGGGTCTTCTAAGTGCAGTCGTATGGTGGTTGTGCGAGGGTTAACGCTTGACGAAAATGGTTGTAATTATTCTCAGTCTAGTCCCTCCACGACACACACGCACGCATTAACGCACGCGTGCACTTAAACCTACACTCATTATCACACATACAGAGAGAGAGAGAGAGAGTAAAATAAACAAACATCTCTCGTGAGGCTTTACTTGGAATGTTCGTTGTTGGTCAGATGTGTTAGCGTTCCCGGGCAAATACTCTTAACAAACCCAAGTTAAAGTCAGTGGAAGCAGCCTGTCCTGACGCATTAGGCCAAGTTACGTGAGTTCCTTGTCCTGCAGCGGCCTGATGAGCATTACCTGTGCGCTGGAGAGACACTGCAATTTCGCTGTGTAAAGTTTAGGTCCATTAGAGGGATAGAGGAAGGATTATAGAACTCCATGCTGTTAGAGTTTGATAGGCTCTACGCTACGGTATCGATGTATGAGTATATGTATAATTTAAGGATATAATTTACCGTATACGATATTCAAGGCTCCGTCCAGCTTCGTGATATGTGTGTTTGGTTAGGGTGTTGAGGTGTTGTGGATACGGGTCGCCTCAGGTCGACTAGGGTCATCCTCTACATCACTACACCCCGCTACACTCCAGCACCAGTAACACCCCCTGCAACCCACCCCGCCTGGTCTGCTCTGTGTGTGTGTGTGTGTGTGTGTGTGTGTGTGTGTGTAAGCGGGGTGCTGGCGGTGATAGTGGCCATTAACCACCCTTGTTCTTGCTACCAAACCCCCCCCCTCCCTACCATTCCTTCCTTCCTCCTCCCTTCTTCCATCTCCATCTTTCTTCCTTTTCCTCCTCCTCCTTTCTTCCTTTTCCTCCTCCTCCTTTCTTCCTTTTCCTCCTCCTCCTCTCTTCCTTCTTTCTTCTCGTCCTCCTCTTCATCCTTTCTTCCCTCATCTCGTCCTCCTCTTTTTCTTTCTTCTTTCTTCCTCCTCCTCCTCCTCCTTCTCCTCCTCCTCGAAAGACCAGGAGCGCCCTAAAGATGCAGTAGTGGAGCTCACCGTACCACACTACACCGTACCGCACGAAGTATGTGTTTTGCAAAGTTCCATACCCTAAGTATTGGTTGGAATTTGGCACCTTCATGTTAGTTTCCCAAGTTCCCACCAGAGGGTAAGGTAAAGATGGGGGACAGGCGTCTTGAAGAAACTAGCCATAAACTCACCTCCTTAAGCCTTTGTGTCTGTAGCGGGTTCGCCTGTTGTCTTGAGATGTAAGGCCACGATTCTCAGTAGGTTACCACAGCTACCTCCCCCCCCCTGAGTGTTACCTTAGTTACTCGTTTCACCTCCCAGTCCACGAAATGGGTATGAGTATTTTAACCATTCGAGGACGGCTGCCAGAGATCGAGCAGGACGATGGGCGACTCGTAATGAGGATAAGATTAAATAGGAAAAATATAGTTGACCTTTACGTTGTTGTCAGAGAGTTAAGCAAGAAAGCCAGGTCAGTAGAAGGTCAGTAGGTCAGTAGCAGGTCAGTAGCGTGTGTTCTAACCTGACAGAGATCGACAGTTACGAGTAGGCCTTTGGTTCTTTCTTCCTTGCATAAAAAAATGTCAGAATCCATGACACGTTTACATATATTACCATGACCAGCAGAATAACGAAATTTATCACCAGTCTTGCCTCGTTTATAATATTTTCCAATCCAGCTTTAATTAGGGAAGTCATGTTTTTGGAATTTTTTGAAGAGTGAATTTTTCCAGACCGACAGACGATGCTGCAGGGTTAAGGAGTGCAACACCTTCAGAGGCACTGTTGCAAAACCCGCTGGAGGAGGAGCTAACACGCTTTCTAATACGGCTACTCTGAAGCCCATGTACCTGGATAACGCTGTGAAATGCTTATAATTGTATCGGTAATGTAAAAATGCTCTCTCTCTCTCTCTCTCTCTCTCTCTCTCTCTCTCTCTCTCTCTCTCTCTCTCTCTCTCGGTGTGTGTGTGTGTGTGTGTGTGTGTGTGTGTGTGTGTGTGTTTCAGGTTACCTTATTCGTATCTAGACTGCATAATTATCACCGAAGCCGATAATATAAGTCAAACCTATAAACTCTTGAGGTTCTTGTTCCCCCTCTCCCTTCTGCATATTCACCAAGTCTGGAAAGGTTCGCGTTATGGGGGAAATTAGGACCAATCACAGCTCGAGCTGAGGCAAACCAAGTGTTACCAGCTCAAGACGTCATCACTTACCTTATGACGTCATCACTTATTTTATAAACATACAATTACTTTAAGTACTTCTGAACTTTTCAGTAAAAGAATGTATATACAAGGCACGTAATTGACATTTATCAACATTATAGGCAGCTGAGGCAAATATGACACCGTACTGGAATATAAATGAAGGCTAAGACTACGTAAAGTATCTGGTAACATATCTACACACTTGTACTTCTTTCGGTATTCAAATTATTTAGTTCCTCTCCTAAAAAAGATGTATGGACTTACAAAAACATAGGTATTACATTGTATATCACACGTATATCAAGCGCAGAACTGAATGAAATGGCTAAGCATATCAGTTTGCGTACTCGTGGTAAAAATAGTAGCCGAACCGAAAAGCACCTAAGAAGACAATAACACATGTTATTGTCTTCTTAGGTGCTTTTCGGTTCGGCTACTATTTTTACCACGAGTACGCAAACTGATATGCTTAGCCATTTCATTCAGTTCTGCGCTTGATATACGTGTGATATACAATGTAATACCTATGTTTTTGTAAGTCCATACATCTTTTTTAGGAGAGGAACTAAATAATTTGAATACCGAAAGAAGTACAAGTGTGTTGATATGTTACCAGATACTTTACGTAGTCTTAGCCTTCATTTATATTCCAGTACGGTGTCATATTTGCCTCAGCTGCCTATAATGTTGATAAATGTCAATTACGTGCCTTGTATATACATTCTTTTACTGAAAAGTTCAGAAGTACTTAAAGTAATTGTATGTTTATAAAATAAGTGATGACGTCATAAGGTAAGTGATGACGTCTTGAGCTGGTAACACTTGGTTTGCCTCAGCTCGAGCTGTGATTGGTCCTAATTTCCCCCATAACGCGAACCTTTCCAGACTTGGTGAATATGCCTCCCTTCTCACCCCTTCCCTTCCTCTCCCTCCCCTTCACTCCCCTCAAATCCTTCCTCCCCTCTACTCCCCCCAAATCCCTCCTCCCCCATCCCCTCCTCCCTTCAGCCTCTCGCCAATGTATCACAGTTCATGTTACCTTTAATTTTTCAACACACCTGAGGTATTAAAATAGCTTAATTACCTTTACACCTGTTGATTAATCTCACCTGTATTCCTCCACAGGTAAGTCTGCTGGTTTGGTTGGCTAGCTGGAGATAGAGGTGAGTACTGTACATCAAGATCATAAGGTCCCCCCCCCCTCTCTCTCTCTCTCTCTCTCTCTCTCTGACGGAAAGTAGACAGACACACAGACAGACCAGGAGACGTAATCAGCCTGACACAAGTAATCAGTGAGACTGTTACGTAGACAAACAGACAAACGAATGAAACACTCTTCTGTTTAAGTCAGCGGAGGTAGAAATATTCATATCTAAAAATAGCCATGTAGTAGAAGTAGTAGTAGTAGTAGTATACATTTCGGTAGTAATCGGGGTCACATAATCAGACATTTGCTTTTAAGTCAGTACAAAGCGAAGTAGATAGATAGATAAATAGATAGGTAGATAGATATTGTTTCAGTAAGATTTGTATATAACCTTTCAGTTATTGTCCACTCTTATCGATGTCAAATAATAATAATAATAATAATGATAATGCACTGTTGCCTTCCCAGCCAGACTCTTATCCAAAAGGAGTTTCAATACCGCCTATACCACGTTAACGACACACAAGCAAAAATACCAGAAAAAAATAAAGATGAAAATCCAGCCCTATTTGCTTTTTGCGTAAGGCCATTTTACCCCAGGAGAGAGAGAGAGAGAGAGAGAGAGAGAGAGAGAGAGAGAGAGAGAGATCCAATACTGCGTCGAAGTTGGTGTTTCTTATCAAAAATTGCGTTTAATTTAGACAATCACCCACAGATACGCAGTTTGGGTCAGAGAGAGAGAGTAGGAAAGTGGGAGGTGGTGATGATTGTGATGATAATAGTGGTGGTGATGATGATGATATGATGATGGTGATGATGATGAAGGGGAATAGGAGAAGTGTTTATGGATCTTACCCACCTTTCTATTGATGATGATGATGATAAGGATGAGGATGGTGATTGATGAGGATGATGAGACTAAAAAGGAGAGATAGCTATTCTGTTTTTCGTCAGACACCTAATCCCTGAGTTGACCCTTGATGGAATACCTGTTTTTCTGTCTACCTATCAATCTATCTATCCATATACGTTTTCATACACGCTTACATATACCTCCGTTTTCACTCATTTCCACTCCATGCCGCCCCCCATCCTCCTCCTCCTCCTCCTCCTTCTCGGTCTTCCTCTCCTTATCCTGCCATCCTCCTGATATTGATGACCACACAAGGGCGTAGTTAATATTGTTGGAATTAATAATAAGTGGTGTAGTAATTATGGATAAGTGAGGGAGGGAAGGAGAGAAAAAGTATAAGGAAGGAGGGAGATAAGTATAAGGGAGGGAAGGAGCGAAGGAGAGAATTATAAGGAAGGAGGAAGGGAGGGAGAGGAGGAGGGAAAGAAAAGGGAGGAGGAGTAGGGAGAGAGAATTATAGGTATGGGAGAGAGGTAGGAAAATTAGAAAAGTATGAGAGAGAGAGAGAGAGAGAGAGAGAGAAATCTTGGGGAAGGTATATATCAGTTCGTAGAAATCCTCCAAGCAGAAACCAAAATAAAAACCCGGAAAAAAAAAAAACGCCCATAAAAGTTACCGCAGAAAAAACACGAAAAAGTTAAGCCAGATGTGGACAGAAAATAAAAAAGTTTGCCACATCCGATATGCAAAAGAGAGAGAGAGAGAGAGAGACCAGGTACTTGTGTGTGTGTGTGTGTGTGTGTGTGTGTGTGTGTGTGTGTGTGTGTGTGTTATTTCCCCCACATGTGCCCTACTGAGGCATTACTACTGGCTCCTCTGATTCGCGTCCCCCGTGAGGTATAAGGGCAGTGTTACCTGGATCCGCATTCCCCCCCCCCGCCAGAGAAAAAAAAATGACTCCTGTGAAATTTTGGGAGTTGAATAGGATTGTTATGTATGTACAGTAGACGAATTTTGCTGCTTTCTTTTTATATTGTGGTATTGTTTTTATTGTTATTATTCTTTATTCATTTTGAGTTGGTTTCGTGATGTAAGGAGTCCCACACCTCCTCCGGCACTGGAAGTTATAATTCTCTCTCTCTCTCTCTCTCTCTCTCTCTCTCCTTCGAACTTGGGAGAAAATTGTACCTGATGCTTCTTGTTTCCTTCGTTTCTTGTTTTCCAATGTCGTGTAGGGACCTAGTTCTGGACTCCTCCTTCCCCCCTCCCCCCACACCCATCCCCCATCCCCACCCACACTCCCACCTCACCCAGACCCACAAACCTGCTCCCCATTCCTCTCCATCCCACACCCTGATCCACACACCCACCTCACTCCTACCCTCACAACCCCTACCCACATACCCACTCCCCTACCTTTACCCAAACACCCATCCATTCATCTGTACGCACACCCCCACTCCCCATCCCCTCCCCCGTTCTACCCACACACCCATCCCACCCCGACCCACACCACCAACCTCACAACCCTCCTTGCATCCCCCAGCCTCTACCCACATACCCACACCACATCTGCCTATCCACTCACCTACCTACACACCCACTCCCCACCCATCCCCCTCTCCCACCCCTCCTCTGCCCACACACCCACCCACCCATCCCCCTCTCCCACCCCTCCTCTGCCCACACACCCACACCCACCCACCCATCCCCCTCTCCCACCCCTCCTCTGCCCACACACCCACACCCACCCACTCACTTCCCATCCATCCCCCCTCCCACCCCTCCTCCGCCCACACACCCACCCCATGTAAATGTGGGATATTTGGATTGGACCATAAATACAAAGATCTGGTTTAATATCTTGCCCTTTCTCTTCCATTTCCCATTTTCTCTTGTCATCACCCAGTAAGCACTCGTTTTCTATGTGGGTGTAGGATGATAAAGATGACGATTTGCAACTGCCTTATTGTTTTACCCTTTTTTTCATTTTCTCCTTTTTATTTATCAATCGGCTGGTTTTTTTTTGTTATTGTGGGATATTCTGTAGTTGTTTTGTTATTGTTTTTGTTGTTGTTTGATCTGGTGTATGTAAATCTGATACATTTTATTTCCTGTTGATCTGTTGCTTATTATTATTATTTTTTTTTCATCTGATCTAAGTTTTTTTTTTCCTTCCTCGTTTGCTGTATTTCATTTTTAATTTTGTGCAGGCATTTTTTTTTTTATTCCTGGTCGGGCTTATCATATGTGAACTTTTTTTTTTTCCCCTGCTGGTGTGTGTATGTGTGTGTGTGTGTGTGTGTGTATGTGTGTGTGTGTGTGTGAGTGTGAGGGGGAGGGGGCTAGAATGTTTGGTCAAATTAATTTTGTAGTTCAGAGCGTATTAATTGAAAGAGAGAGAGAGAGAGAGAGAGAGAGACCAATTTCACGTTCCACCATCCTTTTTTCAGCTCTTTCATCCCCCCCCCCTTTCAACCACCCTCATTCCCCTGTTCTCTTTCTCTCCTCCTGTCCCCACCTCCCTTCCCCTCCTCCTCATCCATATCCCCTCTGCTTTCGCTCTCAACCTTCCACTCTTTCTCTGTATTCTCATTTACCTCCCTCTTCCCCCTCCCCTCCTCTACCCCCCACCCCTACCCTGTTCCCCTCTTCCTTTCCCCTCGAGGTTTTGCTGCCCCTTTTACTCTCCTGTTTCCCCCTCCTACCCCCTTTTTTCCCCCCCTCCCACGGTCATATACTACCCCCCTTCCCGTTCGCCCCCCTCCCATACCCATCTGTTAGCGTCCCCCCCACCCCTCCCCCTCCCTCTGGGCTACGTTACCACATTACCTCTTCAACATTTCCTTTTAGCTTCCCCTCTGCCATCACTCCTGCCCCTCTCCTCTCCCCCACATCCCCCTACCCTCCTCCCCCTACCTCCCCATCCCCCTCCTCCCCCCTACCTCCCCATCCCCTCCTCCACCCTACCTCCCATCCTCCTCCTCCACCCCACTTCCCCAACCCCCTCCTCCTTCTACCTCCCCATCCCCCTCCTCCACCCTACCTCCCCATCCCCTCCTCCACCCTACCTCCCCATCCCCTCCTCCACCCTACCTCCCATCCTCCTCCTCCACCCCACTTCCCCAACCCCCTCCTCCTTCTACCTCCCCATCCCCCTCCTCCACCCCACCTCCCCATCCCCTCCACCCCACCTCCCCAACCTCCTCCTTCACCCCACTTCCCATCCCCCTCCTCCCTCCTACCTCCCCATCCCCCTCCTCCCCCCTACTTCCCCATCCTCCTCCTCCTCCCTACCTCCCCATCCCCCTTCTCCCCCCTACCTCCCCATCCCCCTCCTCCTCCCTACCTCCCCATCCCCCTTCTCCCCCCTACCTCCCCATCCCCCTCCCCTCACCTCGTATGTGGTCTCTCCCTGACCCCTTTAGGCTATTTTTTTTTTTTTTTTTTTTTTTTTTTTTTTTTTATAGCATTCCCATTGACCCTCTACTACACTTACTCTGTACACCCGTCCTTCACCCCTCACCCCCCACTTTCAACACCCCCCACCCCCGCCTCCATCACCCCAACCCTCACACCCACATCCTACCACCACCTTCCGCTCCCCCCCACCTACGCCCCCCTCCACTCCTACCGCTCCTCCTCACCCCTCAGTACTAAATCATCACATCAATATTATCATCATATTCACTACCCCCATCTCCTTCCCCCCCTTTACCCTTGTCTGCTGCCCCCCTCCTCCTCCATTACCCCAACCTCCTACCCCCTTACTCCTCCTCCCCATCTACTGCCTCCCTCCCTCTCCCCACCTACTGTCACCCCTCCCCACCCTATCCTGTGTACTACATGACCCCATCAGCATATTCCAGTGACCTCCCCCCCCCCAGTCCCTCCATCTCTTCACCCCTTCCATTCTCCCCATCCCACCTCTCCCACCCGCCCCTCTCCGCTGCTCATTCCCTCCCCCTTCCCCCCACATCTACTACCCTTTCCCCTTTAGCTACTCTATTTCCACCCCGTTTCTTCACCCCACCCCATCTCGCCTCCCCTCCCACACACCCCAACCCTTTCTCCTCCCACACACCTCTCCTGCCCGCCCACTCTCTCTACCCATTCTCCCCTCCACACCTCTCCTTCCCTCCCCAATCTACTGTCCGATTCCCCCACTCTACCTTCTCTTCTCCCCCTCCCCACCATCTCTCCCCCCTTCCCTCCCCCTGGATCCAGATTACCCCCTTAGCGCCCCCTTACCCCCTAATTTGCTCCCCGTCTCACATAGCCTTGTTGGGGAGATCTTGAATACCGGTATGTGGACGATGCTGAGGCTTCTGTGTGTGTGTGTGTGTGTGTGTGTGTGTGTTTGAGAGAGAGAGATAGAGAGAGAGGGAGAGCATGAATTTTCTCTCTCTCTCTCTCTCTCTCTCAAAAGAGGGTGTTAGTGAGATAGCTTCCTAAGAGCTCTCGTTTGGCTTTAAAAGTTGTATCAAAGTGAGAGTGCCATGGAGAAGAGGGGAGGAGGGGAAGGGAGGGGAAGATAGGAGGGGGTAGGGGAAGGGAGGGGGAGATAATGGGGAGGGAGGCAGGGGAGGTACGGATAGGGAGAGGAAGTAAAGGGGAAGGGAGAAAGGAGGGAGGATGAGGGGAAGAAAGAATCGATTATAATGGCGAAAGGAGGGGAAAGGGGAGAAGAGATGGGAAGGAAGGGAGGAGAAGGGAGGAAGGGAACGAGTAGAGGGGAAATGGGAAAAGACGGGAGGATGGGAAAAGAGGCGATGAAGGTAAACGTGGGGTGAGAGACGGGAAGGGAAGAGAAGGGAGTAAGGGAGGGAAGGAATGATTAGGGGAAGGGAGGGGGAAGGAGGAGGTGACAAAGAAGGATCAAATGAAGGAGAGAGAGAGAGAGATGGAGGAAAGATGAAGTGAAGGAAGGGAAGAGGGAG
>NC_136975.1:44923492-44943492 GCF_032717465.1 Coenobita brevimanus
GGGAAAAGAGGTAGGGATTATGATGATGGTTAAGATGGTGATGATGATGATGATGATGACGATTTTATACATGGTTCAGCAGAAAATTACATACAGTTCCAAGAAGTACTGAAGTAGGACAGGCAGTACAGTACATTACATCACTGTACAGTGCATCAGATTACAAAGTACCATGAAAGTAATATTGCTCTCTTATTTTCATTTTTTTTTCTGCAAGTACTATGCATGATACAAGTAGTCACCAGGAGTGTCTAGTTGAAAAATTTAATAGTTCCTGTGGCTAGTAAGTAGGTCTGAGAGAAATAGTAAGGCAAGTTGAGATAAAGACGCCCTAGATGAGAGAAAAAGTCACGAGTAAGAGCAAGTTAGAATATTACCCTTCAGTCTATCGATGTATTTCTTGGGCGATTTTTTTCCCCTGCCTCCAGACGATTTTCTTCAGTCATTGGAGAGAGAGTTTTTATAGACGGGGTTGAAAGCAGTCTTCATTAACCCCCTGATGTTGAAAGCAGTGTTCATTAACCCCCTGATGACTCTCCAGGAGCTGAATAAAATCGTCTGAAGGTAGCGAGTCTAAGAAAATAAATTAGGTAATTGGGTGGAAGGAGTTGAGGAGTTTCAGGGTAGTAGTATAGGATTTTTTTAATGGCTTTAGTTTTTTTCTTTAGTTTTTTTCGTCTTTTTCTTTCTCTTTTTCCTTTTTTTTTCTTTTTATTTTCTCGTCTTTTCTCTTTCTTTTTCTTTCTCTTTCTCTCTTCTTTCTTTTTCTTTCTCTTTCTCTCTTCTTTCTTTTTCTTTCTTCTTTCTTTCTTTTTTCTTTCTGTACTTTCCTTTCCTTTCTTTCTTCCCATTTTTACACGAATTATCAAATTTATCAGTCATTGTGAAGGTTAAGTGAAGCAAAATCTATACCACGCTTACTCTGACTTGTCAAATGATCCCAACCCCATTTCACCTCAATTGATGACCAGATGTACTCAGATTGGAGGCCCGTTTTAACTATACTCCTTTTATTCTAACATGGCTTAGATTTGTTTTTTTTTCCTTTTCGGCTGCTTTCACATTTGTCGAGTACAGAATAAGACAATATTACAGCTCTAGGTCCTTTCCTTAGCACTTCTTCGTGACTAGCATCGTAATCAAGTGCTAATCCATTGGCTTTCTAGATGGAGAGATGACAATTTTAGGCCAAGCTAGAGTAAAACGGGTATAGGAACCAAGATATCTCGTAATATTGAAAAACTCATTTAGTTTTTATGTAATCTTGACTTTGTATTTTGTCTGTATTAGTGACCTAGTTTTGTATTTTGTCTGTATTTGTGACCTAGTTCCATCGGGTGAATATTTACTGACCATAGCGGTGTAGGGAGAGTGTGGGGGGCAGTTAAAATAATGGATCTGTAAATGGCGGTGTTATTGAATTGTAATGGTAATTGCTAGGGCCATAACAGCCTCGTTCGGTAGTTTCATGTATTGTTAGGTCATTATGTGTTTGATAGTTAGTGAAGGAAGGTAATGAGAGTTTTAATTTTATACCCGAGTCATTGGGTTAATTAATTAGTTTTTGAACGGGATTAGACAGACAGACAGATAGATAGATAGATAGATAGATAGATAGATAGGTAGGTAGGTAGATGGATGGAGAGAGAGAGAGAGAGAGAGAGAGAGACGTCAACAGGAGGTGCCAAGAATCGTTAACAGAAGACTGCTGACTCACTGACTCCCTGACCGACTGACAGAGAGAGAGAGAGAGAGAGAGAGAGAGGTCATAATGGACATGGGTCTTACATGGATCCCATATTCTATAACTGGGGGTGCTATTGGTATTCTCTCTCTCTCTCTCTCTCTCTCTCTCTCTCTCTCAGGAAAGCCACTGTAAAAACTGTTCGGCCATGATTTTGTTGTTGTGTTTTTGGGATGTATTTTTTTCATGCCAGGCCTGTCAGTCGTGTGTGTGTGTGTGTGTGTGTGTGTGTGTGTGTGTGTCGAGATTGTTGTTCAGCACGATTCTGTATGTACAGTATGTGTATGTGTATGTATGTATGAATGTACTGTATGTTTATATGTAAATATGTATGGATGGATGGATGGATTTATTTATGTAGGGATGTATGTATGGATGGATGGATATATGTATGTATGTATGTATCTATATAGCTCTCTTTCTCCATGTTTAAGGTATCTATGTGTATCTGTCTGTCAGTGTACTTATCTATCTATCTATCCATCCATCTATCTATCTGTATATATCTATCTGTCTATCTACTTATCTGTCTCTCCGATAGGAAACCATAAACTGCATGAAAAGCGATTCAGTTTTTCTAGTTTTTGGATGAACCGATTTTTTCTAGATTGACCTATGAGAGAGAGAGAGAGAGAGAGAGAGAGAGAGAGAGAGAGAGAGAGAGAGAGAGAGGATCTGAGATTTTATTGGCCAGGGTAGCCTATATTGGAAAGTGAATAGGGTTGGAGAGAGAGAGAGAGAGAGAGAGACGGAACGTGAAAATAAAACAAAGGCGAGCGGGAAGGTGAAATTAAAGATAGTGAGAGAGAGGGACATTAAAAGGAGTGATAGAGAAATTAAAATGAGCGAGAGCGACATTAAAGTAAATGGAGATAATTCAAGCAAATGTGTAAGAGAGAGAGAGAGAGATTAAAGCCAGCTCTAAATCATATTGCCTCTGTAGTAGTGTGTTGCAGTAATGGCCAACCGCGAGTCAGGAAGCCATCTCTCTCTCTCACTCTCTTTAATCATTCTCTCACTATCTCTAATCATTTTCACTCTAGTCATCCTCTCACACTTTTTAATCATTCTTACTCTGATCATTCTCTCACTGTCTTTAATTATTTTCTTACTCTCTCTGATTATCTCTCACTCTCTCTGATCATTCTCTCACTTTCCTTGACAATTATCTTACTCAAATAATTCTCTCTCTCTCTCTCTTAAATTTTGCTCTAATTTACATGCCCTGCCTCCTTAAATTTACTCTCACTCTAATTTCCCTCTAATTCCTCTTGCTTTCACTCTTTAATTTCTCTCACCTTAGTTTCATCTGTAATTTCTCTCTCTGGTCTCTCTAATTTCTCTCTCTCTCTCTCTCTCTCTCTCTCTCTCTCTCTCTCTCTCTCTCTCTCTCTCTCTCTCTCTCTTTCATTTTCTTTCATTCACTTCTTTCATCAGTTTCCCTTCCATCTCGCTTGAAGTTCTGAATCCCTCACCTCAATCTTTCACTCGCTCACTTTAATCTCATTCGCTTTATCTCATTTTAATCTCACCCTCTTTAATTTCACTCACTTTAATCTCACCCTCTTTAATTTCACTCACATTAATCTCACTCTTTTTAATCTCACTCTCTTTAATCTCACTCACTTTAATCTCACCCTCTTTAATCTCACTCACTTTAATCTCATTTCTTAAACTCATTCACTTTCATCTCACTCTCTTTAATCTCACTCACTCCACTCATTTACTTCACTCATACTCACCCTAATCTAACTCACTTTAATCTCACTCTCTTTAATCTCTCTCTCTCTCTTTAATCTCTCTCTCTCTTTAATCTCACTAACTCTAATTTTCTCAGTAGTATGTTATTAAAAGCCCTGACGAATTACGCAGTCACGGAAGGGTTGGGTCTCTCTCTCTCTCTCTCTCTCTCTCTCTCTCTCTCTCTCTCTCTCTCTCTCAATAAAGACTAACAGCTCCTGAGGAAGTATGGTTGGTTGGGGGGAGGGGAAGGGGGGGTGTTGAAGGGGGAGGTAGGGGGTTGGGGGATGGATGAGGTGGAGGTAGGGGGAAGGGGGTGGCAGGGGATAAGGGGGAAGGGGGTTGTTTTAGGGGGGAGGGGGCATCGTTGAGGGGTGGGGGGGGTGATTAAGTAGCCAAAAAAAATGTTACGTATTTTTCTTCATGTTACATTTTTTTTTTAATCCTCTTCGGCTGTGTGTGTGTGTGTGTGTGTGTGTGTGTGTGTGTGTGTGTGTGTGTGTGTTTCCTTAATTATTTCACATTAGTTGAATTTTACATAAAGTTCTTCAAGGCTTGGTAAGAAACGTGATGTTTTTTTTTTTTTTTTTTTTTTTTGCCACGGCGGGTTCCTTTGAGTCCATAAAATTAGCGGGAATAAAATTTAATGTTTGTTTTTCATAAGCAAAGGTGTAATTAAGATTTTACAGGTAAGCACTTTTTTTTGACGTCCTCTGAAAATTTGGTTAATAACGTTTTCAATTTATTTTATTTAACAGGGTGTCAGAAGAGGAAAGGATATAGAGTTTGGAAATAAGAGGAGGGAATTGCAAGTGAAAATAAATAAAATAAATGATCTTTCAACATGTGTCCAAATATCACCAGTTTTTGGAGCCAATTTGGGTAACTTTATGGGTAAATTATGAGGGAGACAGTAATTTATGAGGGAGACGGTAATTTATGAGGGAGTCAGTAATTTATAAGGGAGGCTATAATTTATGAGGAAGACAGCAATTTATGAGGGAGACAGTAATTTATGGAGGAGACAATAATTTATGAGGGAGACAAATATTTATGAGGGAGACAATAATTTATGAGGGAGACAGTAATTTATGAGAGACTGTAATTTATGAGGGAGACAGTAATTTATGAGGGAGACGGTAATTTATGAGGGAGACAGTAATTTATGAGGGAGACAATTTTCGCCCATAAGGTCATCAGTAATTGTAGCTCCATAATTAATCAGATGTGAACTGATTCTATAATTTTTTTTTTTAATTCCCTCGTCTGTCATTTCTCAAAGTTAATGTGCCCTTTCCTCTTGGGTCACAGACACGGTGATACATGAATACCAACTCGATAGACATAGATGAAACGATAGATACAGATATACAAGGTTTGATTTGCAAGGGAGGGAGATTGAGAAGAGGGCGAGGTGTAGTGAGATGAGCGAGACACCTTGTATATGCCTAAAATTAGCTTGGATTCTTTTTTTTTCTTTTTTTTTCTGTATAAATTCCACTGGTCTTCTCATATCTGGAAATCTGTGGGAACTTTTGTCATTCTTGGTCGTGTTTCAGTGTCATTTTAAGTTTCTAATACTGACCGTCGAATCTGATCATAAGTTCCTGTGAATCTTGAGACTGAAATCCATTAACTTTGAGCCCCTCAGAATTCTTTAGATGTCGGATTTTATTTCATCTACATTGCCATTATTTATTTGTTAACTGGTTGAGTTTTATAGATGGATTGATAGATAGATGGATGGATATAGATATAGATATATACGAGTAGACAGTTAGATAGGTATGTAGATGGGCAAGCAGGTAGGTAGGTAGGTTAATTGATTGACTGATGCTGCTGGTAGTGCCTGATCGCCATCCTGCTTTTCCATCCATGTTATCGACGCATTGCCAAGTTAGGCTTCCTTAATTATAGCCTACTCGATAATAGCAGGTCTGTTGCTGATGCTTTCCTTTATACGCCTTCCGTAGTGAGGGGGTTTATGGCCACACCTCACCCCTCCACTTCTACGTCTTTCCTGAATAAAATCGTCTGGTGCGTACCTAGAATAAAATAGGAAACAGTCACCGTAGCGAATAAATTAATAAAAAGGTCGATCATTGTATTTTAGGAGACTCAAGAGATTTATTTTACTGCAACTAAAGCCAACAATCCTTCTAGGTCGCGCGCAACAGGCGGCGTCACGCATCTCAACGTGTCAGTAAAAATATCAAATCTGCTTCAGGAAATTGTGTACCCAGAAAAAAGTCAAATTCAGTGAAAAAAAAATATATAGTTAAAAAAAATGTGAAAAGAATCTAGTTCTGTAGCTTAGGTAAACGAACTAAAAAAAAAAAAAATGGTTGTATAGTTTATGTAAAAAAAATCGCGGCTGGAGCATGATTGGTATTGACCCGAGGCGTGGGGGGAGGGGGAGGGGAGGGGAGGGGAAAGGAGGGGGAGGGGAGGGGAGGGGAGGGGAGAAGGGAAGGGATGGGGAAAGGAAAGGTGAATGAGGGGGAGGGACGGGAAGGAATGCATGGGGTGGGGTTGGAGGGGAGAGGAAAAGGAGAAGGGAGAGGAAAGGGAGTGGGATATGAAGTGGGAGGTGTAGGAAAGGGGAGAGGGGAGGAGAGAGGGAAAAGGAAGGGAAGGGAAGGGAAGGGGAGGGGAAAGGGGAATGGGAGGGAGAGACGGGAAGAAATGAATGGGTTGAGGGAGGGGAGGGGAGGGGGAGGAAAGGGAGTGGGAAATGAAGTGGGAGGGGAGGGGAGAGAGAGAGAGGGGTGTGGAGGAAGGGGAGTGGTGATTGGACGTGGGAATTGAATGGGGATTTTCATGGAATTTAATTTGCTTGGTGACTAGAAGGGAAAGTTGGAGTGGCTTGGTGGAGCGAGGCGTCAGTTTTATTCTATCTGTCTATCTATCTATCTCTTTATCTATCTGTGTATCTATCTGTCCATCTTCATTCGTCAGTCTTTCCATCTATCCGTCCAACAATCCTTCTATATCTATCAATCCATCTGTCATCCTATCTATCTATCGACATCCGTCAATCTATCCACCTATCCATCCATCTATCTCTGTATATGTATCTGTCTGTCTGTCTGTCTGTCTAAGTGTCTGCAGTCAGTCTCCTTCCGTCCAGTCATCGATCTGTCTATTCAGTTCACCCTGCTTACCTCAGTCCATCTCTATCTCTTATCTGCCTTCCTCCTATCTATCTCCCTCGTATTTATCTCCCTTTTATCTATTTTCCTCTTATTTATCTCCCTTTTATCTATTTTCCTCTTATTTATCTCCCTTTTATCTATTTTCCTCTTATTTATCTCCCTTTTATCTATTTTCCTCATCAATCTCCCTCATCTGTCTCCTTATCTGTCTTTCTCGTATCTGTCTCTCTCTCTCTTATCGATCTTCCTCTTATCTATCTTCCTCTTATCTATCTTCCTCTTATCTGTCTTCCTCTTATCTATCTTCCTCTTATCTATCTTCCTCTTATCTGTCTTCCTCTTATGTCTTCCTCTTATCTATCTTCCTCTTATCTGTCTTCCTCTTATCTATCTTCCTCTTATCTACCTCTTATCTATCTTCCTCTTATCTATTTTCCTCCTCCATCTCACCGTCAATTCCTCCACTGAGCTGCCCCTGCTAATCAAACCGTATTTCTCCAGCTCTGTTTTTATCCATCTCCATCAAGTGTTTAGTTGTTTATGTATCACCGTGTCTGTCCCTCCATCTCTCTGTTTAGTCATCCTTTTACCTGTCTCCCTGTCCATCTGTCCAATTATCTCTATGCACTTAACCATCTGTCTCCGTGTCTGTAAGTCTGTCTGTCTTCCCTAGCATACTAAGTGATCCTTCCATATCTCTGTCCATATATATATATATATATATATATATATATATATATATATATATATATATATATATATATATATATGTAAGGTGACATGTAGAGGTTTATGGTATGTAGGAGGACTTCTGGGTCTTGGAAGCTGGCTGTGAAGCCTATGCCCAGAGTCGGACACACACACACACACACACACACACACACACACACACACATATATATATATATATATATATATATATATATATATATATATATATATATATATATGTGTGTGTGTGTGTGTGTGTGTGTGTGTGTGTCTAGTCTATCTGTCGATCTACCTATCTATTCATGCATCCATCTCTCTCTCCCTCCATTTCCGTCTCCCAGCCTCACCGTCGGACCCTCCACTTAGCTCCCTTTGCATATCCATAGTCACGACCCTCCCAGCTGAAGGAGGGGGGGGGGCATGGGGAGGCAAAGGGGGCTGGAAGAGGTCTAAGGCTGTAGGGGGGGCTGGGGGCACGGGGAGTTGCGAGGGGGAGAGGTTGAGGAGGCGAGGGCGGAAGGAGTGAGGGCTGGGGGGGAGGGGGAGGTCTGGGGGGTGAGGGTGAGGGCTGGAGGGGGAGGGATGAGGGGTCGGGAAAGCCTTTTGATGTATCGTAATTGGGACCCCCTTCCCTTTTTTTTTTTGGGGGGGGGGAGGATACAGTTAAACTAAAGAATTGTATTTAGTTGCGTAACATTATGATTATTATTATTATTATTATTATTATTATTATTATTTTATTATTATTATTACTATTACTATTACTATTATTTTGTTATTGTTAGTATTGGTAATATTTTGTAGTTGCAGTAATAGTAGTGGTAGTGGTGGTGGTGGTGGTAACTCAAATGGGAGAATAAGACAGCACTTGGTCTGTACATTCTTTCCGTAGCACTTCTTCGTGACTAGCACAAAATATTAATGCCACTCTCTTCTCAAAGCTAAATATTCAAGCCGGAGAGAAGGCAGTTTTATACCAACTTAAAATTAATAGAATATAGCCTGGGATGCTGTAAGGTGTGTGTGTGTGTGTGTGTGTGTGTTTTCAAGGTAAAGTTTTCTCTCCCAGTTAAACATTTAAGTAAAGGTGAGGCTTAAGGAACAGGTCTCACTAGATTAAAACTTTCTTCTCTTTCACAACTTGCTTATTTTCAGGGATGCTTAAAATGGTTTACCTCTCCACTCACCTCTTCTCACCTCATCTCATCTCACCTTGCCTCACTTCACCTAATCTAATCTCATTTTATCGTACTATCACGTCACTGCTTCACCTCATTTAGGCTCACGTCATCTTACATATCTTTGCTTCACCTCACATCACTTCTCATTTCACTTCTTATTTCACCTCATCCCAGCCTCACCTCACCTTAATTGCACTTCACCTGACTTACCTCCCTGACCTGACTTCCTAACTTCTAAGTTCCTAAGTTTTGTTCTCCCTTGGGTTCATTAAGTTGTGTGCATTTCCCCTTGTGGCTCATTTAGGGAGGAATGGAGGGAAGGAGGAAAATGAAAGAAAGAAAGTTGGAGGAAAGGGAGAGGCAGGAGAGAGGAAAAATCATGGAGGGAACGGAGGGAAGAGAAAGGAAATTGGAGGAAAGGGAGAGGCAGGAGGGAGGAAAAATCTTGGAGCAAATGGAGGAAGAAAGAGAAAGAAAGAAAAATGAAGGAAAAAGAGAGGCAGGAGGGAGGAAAAATCTTGGAAGGAATGGAGGAAGAAAGAAAAAGAAAGAGAAAATGGAGGAAAGGGAGAGGCGGGAGGGAGGAAAAATTACGGAGCAATTTAGAGGAAATGAGGAAGGGATGAGATAAGGAAGGAGGAGAGAAGAATCTGGAGAAAGAGCTATGACCTAACCTAACCTAGCTTACCCTAGCCTTTCTTAGCCTAACCCCACCCCACTTTAACCTGTCTAGCCCAACCTAACCTATTCTAGCTTAGTTTAACCTAGTCTGTCCGAACTGAACCGAACATAACAACCTAACCTAACCGAGCAGAACCGAACCTAGCCTAACAGAAAAGAACACAACCTAACCGAACCGAACCGAACCGAACCTAAGACTAACTAGATTACAGTGATATACGAACAAGATGCAGACCACACCTTATGACGATACATTCCTCTGTTTTTTTTAGTCAGTAAGTAACATGTCATTTTTTTTTTTTTTCACTTTATTAATCCTCTTTGCACAGTCCTGCATCTGTTCCCTTAATCCTGCTCCTTACCTGACCTCCCCAGTTCGAAAAGTCTCTCAGCTTCTGAAAAAAAAAAGGAAAAAAGAAGAAAAAGAAAAAGAAAAAAGCCCAGAGGTAGCCAGAAAAAAATAAACTCGACTAAATCACACGAAAAGGAATAATCAAACGCCGGAATATGTTTAAGGTCAGACCCATAATCTAATGTTGCTTAAATGCTGGATTGTGGTAAGTGGTGAAGTTTGGTATTCTTCTCTGGACCTTTGGGGTGTCTCATTGAAAATTGAGATGTGTCTGGGGTGTGTCTATCGATTCAAGAGTAAATTAGAGTGGATTTAGGTAGGGAAGGGGAGAAGAGTTAATTTAATGTGGTTTGGTTTAGATGGGCAAGGAAGGGGAGGGGAGGTTAGTGTGGGTTAGTTTGTCAGGGTGGGGTATGTTTGTTTTGGTTGGGCTAAGGTAAGGTAGGGTAGGGTTTGCTAGTTTTTTCCTGTGTTAGTTTAAAGTAGATTACATTACCTGGGTTAGATATAGGTAGGAGAGGGGAGGGGAGAGGCAGGGAGCTCAGCGTAGGGGAGGTTAGTTTTGTGAGGCTTAGATTAGGATAGGGTTGGAGGTGTTAGTTTTGGTTGAGTTAGATTTAGGTAGGACACATCACCTAGGTTACCTGAGGACAGGGTATGGTAGATTAGTTTTGAGCTAGAATAAAGTAGGGTATGAGAAGTGTGTTTGATTTTGAGTAAGCTAGAGTAGTGTAGTTTAGGTAAATATGGGGTGCTAGATTAGGGGAGGTAGAGTAGACTTAGTTAGGTTATGTTAGGCTGGATCGAGTTAGACGTAAGTTAGGTTGGGTTAGATTAGGTGAAGGTAGTGTAAGAAAAAGTTGGTTAGGTTTGGTAAAGTTAGGTGTAGGTTAGAAGACAAAGGAGGGATGGGAGAGGGCGAAGGAGGAGGAGGACGGAAAGAGTAAAGGAGAAGGAAGAGGGGAAGGGTGATGTAGGGGACGGGGAAATGGAGAGGAAGGAAAAAGTTAGAGAGAGAGAGAGAGGGTTTGCTGAGCTGGTGACCACTATACCCTTTTTACTCTAACTTGGTCTAAATTTCCCATGTCTCTGCCTTTAGTGTTGAGTTGTACCATAAAAATAGCACTAGACTATGGTGCTAGTCACGAAGAAGTGCTGTGGCAAGGATAGAGAACCATAACATTGTCTCGTTCTGGTACTGGGCTTTGTGAAATAAGCTGCAAAACGGACGAATATTTATGAAAAACATATTTGAAAAGAGACTATTAGAGACTTAGGTAAATGTTCACTACCACTACTAATATTCTTAGTTAATATTTTGGGGTCTTATATTTGAGGTCATGTGTGTGTGGAATATTTTAACTCGTGCGGCGTGAACCCAGTGGATTGCAGGCTCAAATTCCCTCCTCTTCCTTTCAGCAGTCCATCTTCATCCTCTCGTGAGATAGGGAGGTAACTGAAGGAAGTTTGTATAGGCAGGCAGTGGATCTGCCTGGGTATATCGGCACCACCACGTGAAGGCGTCCCTCTAGCACCTCCAGACAAGGCGGAATTATTTACCAGCTCTCTTTCTCGATCGTCCTCTTCTCCTTCTCCCAGCCACTCTGCTCTTTTTCTCTTATTCGCCCTCTCTTTCTCCGGATCCTCTCCCTTTGGTCCAACTGCCTCCAAGTATTTCTCTTAGACTTTTCAGACTTTTATATCTGAAGTTAAGGATTTGTTTCTCTTCTTACTGGGAAGAAATTGTAAAGGAATACCGTAAAATTGTATTGAGTTTTCTTGCCATGTGAAGCTGATAATCAATAAATAACAAGGATTAAAAAAAGACGGAGAAGATAGAAAAAAAAAACGGAGAAGATAATTGTAATAGACAGCTCCTCTTTAACTGCTTATTTTTTGACGATAGATGCTGAAGAGGGACGCCTTCACGTGGTTGCACTGATCAGACTGAGGGCCGTGGAGCTGCCCGAGTATACAAACTTCCCTCAGCTCCCCCCCTCCCCGAAAAGAGGATGTTGGACTGCAGAAAAGGCCTTGCAACTGCCACCACGATGACGACCCTACCCCTGCCCTCCCATCCCTCCATCCCCTGTTCACCTTTCCCTCCTCTCCCTGCCATCCCTTCTTTCCTTCCCTGTCTTCCTTTCTTCCCTTCCCTGCCTTCCATTCTTCTCCTCCATGCCTTCCCTTCTTCCCTTCCCTTCCTTCCCTTCTCCCCATACCTCCTTCCTTCTCCTGCCTTCCTTCTTCCCTTCCCTCCTTCCCCTGCCTTCCTGTTTCCCCTCCCTCCTTCCCCTGCCTGCCTTCTCCCATCCTCCCACTGCCTTCCCTTTTGCCTTCCTCCCCCCGTCTTCCTTTCCACCCTTCTCCAGTCTGCCCTCCCTTTCCTTGCCCTGTGCCTTTGACCTTCTGCTTCTCCCTTCCTTTTCCTCCTCATTCTTCCCTTCTCCCTTTTTCCCTTCCATCCCTTCCCATTCATCTACCATTCTCCCTTCACCCTTACCCTCCCTTACCCTCTTCTTCCCCTTGCCTCCGCCCCTCCCCCAGCAAACTCCACACACAATGAGCCTCATAAAAAGAGAGAGATAGAAGCGTCCCCCCAGGTTTCCGCTTGGTGATATTCAAAGGCGAGGGGCGGCCAATAAGGTGTGGGGGGCGGCGTCCCCTCCCTTCAACACTGACCCGATTTTTGGGTGTCTCCAGAAGTTTTCCTTTGAAGATCCCTGGTTACTTCCTTCATGGGGTTAGCCTTGGGTGCCCTTTGTCTCTCTTCTTTTTGGCTGTTCTGCTGGATTCTTTTATGTTTTTTTTAGTGCCTGTAATTTATTTTAACACACACACACACACACACACACACACACACACACACACACACACACACACACACACACACACACACACACACACACACACACACACACACACACACACACACACACACACACACACACTGGTTATAAATTAATGATGTATTATAATTGTTACCTTTACCTGTGCTGTTAAGGTGTGTATTTTCTCCTGCACAGGTGAGTGTGTTGTGCAGGGCAGTCACGGTGGCAGTATGAGACAGTAGGGCTGAGTAAGGTAGGCCAAGATGATAAAGCTTTAATAGGTGAGGTAGGGTAAGGTGAGAAGCAGGCAGTTACGTAGCTAAGCCTGACAGAATATACATGATGATGATGATGATGATGATGATGATTTCAGAACCTCATTAACGTCCAGGTAAGTAAAATTTTCCCCAAGTTCTAGCCCCACATGCAGGAGAAGCAAATTGAAGAAGCCGTATTGGTGTCAGTGGGTAAGAGCTCAATGGTGTTGCGTGGCGGAGCTCGTCTTGTAAATTAGTTTGCCTTAGTACTGCAGTTACCCCTCTCCCTACTCCCTTCCTCCGTTTTCTTTCCCTTTTCTTTACCACGGCCCCCGTTTCGTCCAGGGTAGGTTTGGAGAGGTTTAGATGAGACTAGAGTAGGTTAGGTTAGGTTAAATTATAGGTAGGTTAGGTTAGATTGGGTCTGAGGTTGTATTAGATTATGCTTGGTTGGATTAGGGTAGGTTAGTATCGGTTGTGATGGGTTAGGGTAGAGTAGGTATGATTTAGTAGAGTTAGGTTTAATTTGGTTTAGTCCTGTTCAGTTAGAATAGATTGTTAGATTGTTAGGTTGGATTGGGGTTGGTTCGGCTGGGTTAATATAGGTTTGGATGGGTTAAGTTAGGTTAGGTTAAAGTTAAGCCATCTTTTTGTAGTACTGCAGTCCCCCCTTCTACTCCCTTGCTCCGTTTTCATTACCCCGGCTCCCGCTTCGTTTATGATCGGGGTTAGTTTGCGCACAACAAAGGCGGGTTCTGTGTAAAAGAGAGAGAGAGAGAGAGAATTTCACCACTGCATCTTTGTCTCACTTAAGGCATTTCCGTCCTACGTCCCGAGAAACGAAAAAGAAAAGGAAACGAAAATGAAGAAAACGAAAAAAATTATTAGAAGAACGAAAAAGAAAGAAATAAAAAAAAATTGATACAAGGAGATTAAAAAAAATGTTAAAATAGAAAAAATAAAACCTGAAAAAAATAAAAGAAAAAACAACTGTAAGAAGGAAAAGAATGGTTGAAAAAAAAAATAGCAAGGAAAAATGCTTCAAAAAATGCTGCTGTGTTGGCTGGTGTGTATTACGGCGAGACTTATGTAGATGAGGAATTAAAATGCGGCCATGTGTACACCAGCGCCATACACGTACACACATAGATACACACACACACACACACACACACACACACACACACACACACACACACACACACACACACACACTTCCCCTCACCCGTGTCATCAGGGGAATAACACATGTAAAAAGTTCCCAACCTAACCATTCCAATTCTGATCAGGCTATTTTCTAACTTAACACTGGCAGATCAAACTTTTTCTATACGTAACTGAACAAAACTTAACTTACCCTAATCGAGGCTGGTTTTATCTGTTTATCTGTCTGTCTGTCTATTTGTCTGTCTATCTATCTTAATCTAACTCGTTTTATCCTAGCATCCCCTAACTTAACTCTAGCCATTTTAGCCTATTCTAACTTCATCCTATCTCTAACTTAACATTGTCTTTCCCGTCCTAACTTTCCTTCGCGTACTGTAACTTTTCTTCTCTCTTACCCTGTGGTCTGTCTAACTTTTTCTATCTTCCCTTTCTCCTCTAACTCATCCTGTCTTTGTAACCTTTATCTAGCCTAACTAATTTCTATTATCCTAACATGGCATAGAATAACATAACATAATTGAGGGATAAGGAGAATGTAAAAGAAGGATAGATGGAGGGAAGGGAAGATAGATAGATAGATAGAGAGAGAGAGAGAGAGAGAGAGAGAGAGAGAGAGTAAATTAAGAGGCGAGATAAAGGGAGAGTAGTGGAGGAGGGGAGAGGAAGGGAGATTGAGGAGGAGGGGAAGGGGAGAGAGACGGGAGAGGAGGAGAAATTAACTCTGGCTGCGAATTTCCCGTTTTTCATTCCGTTCTGGCTGAAGATACGAATTTTAAGGGGGAACATCACTAGAAGCGGCCCCGTCAGTCTGTCACACTCGAAGGATTTTACAGATTAGGTTTTTCACTAGCGATTTTTACGGCAAGGTTTTTCACGCGATTTTTTCTTTTGTACTTCACTTTAGCTCCCCGAGGATTTTCATAACAGGTGCTTCACTCTAAGAAAGTTCCGTGGTGTACTTCAGTGTAACGAAGGCCCGTATTATTTAGCATTTATTTTTTAGAAGTCCTGTGGGTACTTTATACACACACACACACACACACACACACACACACACACACACACACACACGAGACGATTAATTTCATGTGCCCCGATGATGAGGTACCCTTTTTTTTTTTTTTTTTTTTCTTTTTTTTTTTTTTTCTTTTTTTTTTTTTTCAGACGACTTCCCCATTTTCTACCCATGTTTCACTACCATAGCATTACAAAATTCTCTCTGGCATATGTAACCACAGTCCTTTAATAGACAGTAGAAGCATCAACTCTAATTTTTTCTACCCACCTACAAACAATAATAATAATAATAATGATAATAATAATAGTTAGTAAATGCATACGGGAAAGAGGCAGTAAAGAAAACGAAGGATGGAGTGGCAGGAACAGGGGAAACTCTTTTGAAAATTTCCCCTTATTAAAACTTTCCCTATTCACCCATCCCTCACCCCACAACAACACCCGCAGGCTCTGCTTTATCGAAAATTAATATCCTGTTCCTAATTACCTGCCTGAGAACGTTTGATGATGATGATGATGGTGATGATGATGATGATGATGATTAATATTATTATTATTTTACTATCCTTTCACTCATTATCATCATCGTCATCGTCACTATAATCATCATCATCATCATCATCAATCATATCTGCTTTTCTCATCTAAGGGATAGTCAATGCCCGTGGTGTGGTGTCGTGTGGTGTGAGAGGATGATTTTGTGTGGTGTGATGTGGTGTGGTGTGAGGGGATGATTTTGTTTGATGTGGTGTGAGACGGTGGTATAGTGAGTTGTGTGGTGTAGCTTCCCTAAAGTCGCAGAAGTCTACGGGATTAAAGCACACGTTTCCGAAAATCATTAGTGAGAGAGACAGAGCCGTCCCAAGAGATGATTCTTACACACTCTCTCTCTGTCTCTCTCTCTCTCTCTCTCTCTGTCTGTCTGTCTCTCTGTCTCTCTCTCTCTCTCTCTCTCTCTCTCTCAACACCAACTTTATCACAAAATAATACCCAGCCCTGTTCAACATCTCTTTCCCATGCAGACTCCACCTCCTCGCATTTTTCCACTTAACCCTCCACACCCTTCGCCAGCGCCCATCTCAGGAGGTGTGGAGGAGGTGTGGAGGTGGTGGAGAAGTATGGGGCCCTTGCTGGGAGGAATATTGAGGAGCATGGCTGCCAGGATCCACATTAAGATTGTTTTGATTATTAAGATTATGATTGTGATTCGCGTTTAAAATTGGGGGTGGAATTGGAAGGTGGAAATGGTAAGATTGGTGGAAGGAGTAGGATTTTGGAAGTATTAATAAGTATCCCATTTTTAGATGGTGGGTATTGCTCTCCTCTTGACCAGGATGAGGAGGAAGATTGGTAGGATTTGTGTCAGGATGGAGGGTAGGATTTGTAAGTATTGTGGGGAAGTATTAAGATTCTCGATGGCTGGATGTACGGTATGTGTGTGTATGTATATGTATGTATGTATGTAGGTAGGTAGATAGGTAGGTATATGTATGTATGTACAGTATGTGTATATGTACAGTATGTGTATGTATGTATATAGGTGTATGTATGTATGTAGGTATGTATATAGGTGTATGTATGTATGTAGGTATGTATATAGGTGTATGTATGTATGTAGGTATGTATATAGGTGTATGTATGTATGTAGGTATGTATATAGGTGTATGTATGTATGGATGGATGTATATACAGTATGTACAGTATGTGTATGTAAGTATATTGGTGTATGTATGTATGTATGTATGTATGTGTATAAATATATGTGTGTAGTATGGATGTATGTAGGTGTTTATGTATGTATGTACTGTAGGTGTATGTATATATGTATGTATGTACTGTAGGTGTATGTATGTATGTAGGTGTGTATGTATGTATGTATGTAGGTGTATGTATACAGTATATGCATGTATGTAGGTGTATGTATACTGTCTATGTATGTAGGTGTGTATGTGTTCAGTTGTGGGCAGTAACTCCTTCAGCCTCTCTGGAAACCACGCCAACACTTCCGACATCTCACTAATCAGCAGAAATGAGTCAAGATGGAGTCAGGTTTCATAAGTTCCCTTACACCATTTCCAGGTAGTGTCACAACTCCCACCAAACTAACCCAGACCTCAACTCCCCCACCCTCTTTCCTCAACCCCCCTATCCTCCCTCCACCCTCAACCTCCCCCTCACCACCCTCAACCCCCCACCACTATTACCCTCAACCCCTACCCTGCACAAACCCGTAGTTCTCCTTTCCCTCAACCCTCCCCCACTACGTAACCCTTCCTGCACTCAACCCAATCTTTACCCCCCCCCACGTAACCCCTCCTACATTTATCCCAGCCCTCAACCCCCCCAGTAACACAACCCACAACCCCTCCCATTCAACCTTCCATCCTTTACCAGCTAAAGAAATAAAACTCTACGGTATATTGACCCATAATTTCACTTCGGCTGTAGCTCAGTATTCACCCCGCACCCCACGCACATGATGTACGCACATACAGGTCGTTTCTGTTGATATAGCTGTGTACGTGTGTATCATTTGTGTGTATGTATGTACGTACACGATAGCTGAAACAAAGAAACAAGTAAACAACATGAACAGGTCATTTTGTTATAGCTGTACCTGTGTATGTTTGTATGTGTGAAATATGTATGTATGTATGTAGATGTATGTATGTATGTATGTATGACCGTGCCCCACAGCTAACAACATTTCACAACTTCGCAAATATCGTAATTTTTATTTATTTATTTATTTTTTTTGCTTATACAGTGAACGCAAACAGAGTATATTTATTTTTTGTGGGTGGCCGTTTTTTTGTTATTTAGAAGTTTGGGAAACATTGTGATAAAAATAGAAATGGATGAGGAGGTATCACACACACACACACACACACACACACACACACACACACACACACACACACACACACACACACACACACACACACACACGGAACACGTATAACAGATGTGGTGTTGAATTAACTCTCTCTCTCTCTCTCCTGCACTGTATGTATTTATGCATTTATATACGAGTATGCATCTATGTATGTATTAATGTATGTATGAGAGAGAGAGAGAGAGAGGCACGAAATGCTAAACCCCTTTGGTACGATGACGATTTTGTATTTTTTTAACTCGTTAGAGGAAAGAGGAGAGAGAAGGAGGAGGAAGAGATGGAGGAAAAAGAGATAAAGGAGAAAGAAAATTAAGACACCTAGAATATAAGAGAGAGAGAGGGGGAGGGAGAGATGGAGGGAAGGGAAAAAGAGGCAAGAGAAGGAAGAAGAAAAGATGAAAGGAAGAAAACAATAAGAAGCTTAGTAAAGGGGAAGGGGAGAGAGAGAGAGAGGGAAGGAAAAAGCAGGGTAGAAGGAATTGGGTGGTGGAGGGGAAGAAAGTGAGAGAGTAAAGGAAATAAGAAAAGAGAGAGATGAGGAGGAAGAAAGAGAAAGCAAAAGAGAGAAAAAGAAAGCAAGGAAGGGTAATATTTAAGAGTAAGATTAATAGGGAAAGAATTTATAGGCTGGATAAATGCGTACTGTTTTTCGCCTACGAGCCTTTTTTTTTTCCCCTCTTGTACCGTCGCAGTGGGGAGTAAAGTGCGTCTGGTGTGGTGGTATGATTCGTAAACCCGGTGGTGTACTGGTATGGTCCTAAAGGGGAGGTGGTATGTTGGTGTGACACGGCTTGCCTCTTCACACCAGCCCACACCAGGCATGTTATAAATACCAGAACTCAGTACCATTCACACCAGGTATCTTTCATTCCAGCCCTTTTCTTTTTAACCTCCATTTTATTGCAGTTGTCATACCAGTGTAATACCAGTTTTATGTCGCTCTCAGTCAGGTCTTTCCTATACCAGGCTTGTCATACCAGCTCTACACCACCCGCCTCTAATACCAATCTCCATTCATACCAGCTCTCCTTAGAAGTAGCTCTACACCACTTGATAACTGTTTTTATACCAACTGTTCTATATCTATTTACACCAATCTCTAATACCAGCATTCCAGTTTCATACCAGCTATCTACACCATCCCATAATACGAGCCATCCTTCGCACCATCTTTTTACACCATCTTAATACCAGCTGCACTTTCATACCAGCTCCGTTCACACCAGGTCCATAATACCAGCTCACCACATCGGCTTTGATTAAATACTAGTTCTTTAATACCACCTCATACCAGCTCTACACCAAGCCTTTAACCATCTGTCCCCCTTTATACCAGTCCACTTTAATACCAGGCCTCTCCCCCTGCTCGTAATACCAGCCTCTCTCTCTCTCTCTCTCTCTCTCTCTCTCTCTCTGAACACCAGGGGAGACTGAGTTAAAAATTTTGAGAGAGAAAAATGAAGAGATAAAGAAAGCTGAATTAAAAATAGATACAAAAAGATAGATTCAGAGAGATAAAAGAGAGGGATGAAAGAGGTAGAGGAAAAATTAGGGAAAAAATTAAATTGGAAAAGTGGAGGGATGAGAGAAAGGAGAGTAGATAGATAGGTAGATAGACAGATAGATAGAGAGAGAGAGAGAGGAGGAGGGAGGGGAGGGAGGGATGCGTTGGTAAAGAAAGGGTAAAAGTACAGGGTGAGAGAGAGAGAGAGAGAGAGAGAGAGCGCAAGAAAAATAGTACAACAAGAAACTAAGGAAATGTTTTCGTAACTTGAATAAAATCGCCAGGTGATATAAAGAATAAAATACAAAGGGAGTCATCGTACTGAAGAGATTTTTGGATGAAAATTTTGATATCCATAAGGCGCATCAACATGACAAAAAAAAAGAAAAAAAGAAAAGAAAATGACCACCGCACCAGGTACCATGCATGATATCTCTAGCATATGACGGTGAGGACGGTGGGTGTTAGTGCCCAAAAGGTGACATGTGAGGTCTGTTGGGGATCAGGCCTCGCTCGG
Organism: Coenobita brevimanus; assembly: GCF_032717465.1. Lineage (NCBI taxonomy): Eukaryota > Metazoa > Arthropoda > Malacostraca > Decapoda > Coenobitidae > Coenobita > Coenobita brevimanus. The sequence continues at coordinate 44,943,246 of NC_136975.1, forward strand.
CATGTGGCAAGGGGGGATTACGGGACCTCGGGAACGGGGATCCTAACCTATGGCCAGAGACTGAAGAAAAAGAAAAGGAAATAGGATTTGATGGTGGTGGTTGTGTGTGTGGGGAGGGGGGATGTGTGTGTGTGGGAGGGGGTGATTTTGTGTGTGTGTGTGTGTGTGTGTGTGTGTGTGTGTGTGTGTGTGTGTGTGTGTGTGTGTGTGTGTGTGGTTCTTACATACAAGATCATATCATAAATAA
>NC_136975.1:44948492-44998492 GCF_032717465.1 Coenobita brevimanus
CCAGACGCAGTATATCAGAGAGAAATATACCATGAGCAGCATACCAGGCCTCTCGCAGCTGTGGAATATTAGCCAGTTGAGGGAAGTGTGATTAGACTTTTGTTTCAGGCTGTATATACTTTTATGATGCTTCTTTTTCATTTTTTTTTTTTGTGAATAGTGATAATTCGTCTCTCTCTCTCTCTCTCTCTCTCTCTCTCTCTCTCTCTCTCTCTCTCTCTCACACACACACACACACACACACACACACACACACACACACACACACACACACACACACACACACACACACACACACACACACACATCTCTCTCTTTCTCTCTCTCTCTCACACACACACACACACACACACACACACACAGTCCCCCAACTCTCTCTCCCCTGCATAATATTATCCCACATTTTCTGTCCACATTTCCTCTTTTTCTTTATGTTTTTGTACCTAGAGAAAACGGGCGCCTGTTGCCTAATGGAGGGGAAACTCATGTGGGACCCAATGATATATGAGACGATCTAAGACAGGGAAAGGTATATGCTGTGTGTGTGTGTGTGTGTGTGTGTGTGTGTGTGTGTGTGTGTGTGTGTGTGTGTGTGTGTGTGGAGAGAAGGGAAAGGGGGGATGTGGTGGGTGTGGGGAAGGGGTCTTTTGTTTGTGAGGGGTGAGTGGGGAGGGGGTGTTGGTAGAGGAGTTGGTGAAGGTAAGCATAGGTGGAAATATATATACCAACTCTAGAAAATTGTATCCAACCTTAGGAACAGTGTATAGACTAAAACCAGATGATGATGATGATGATAATGATGGTGATGATGATGGTGAGATGGATAATGGTAGTCAAAGGGTTAATGTGGGGGGTAGGGGGGAGAAGGAGTAAGCTGCTCATGGGAGGGGGAGGGGGGTTGCTGGGACTAGGAATGAGTACCGATAAATTGGACTAGGGTACGTGTGGAGAGAAAAATTCGCCTAATATTGGATCTTTTCTGCGTCTGACTTTCCTCTGCTGCCCGCCATTCTGAAGCTGCGGGAGGCTTGATATGTTTCTCTGGCTATTGGTGATTCTGTTTGCCTTGAGACGCTAGGGAAGGAAGTGCCTGGCGTGTGTGAAGGAGACGCGGTGGAAGAAGACGCAGTTGAAGACGCAGTGGAAGAAGACGCAGTGGAAGGAGACCCAGTGGAAGATGACACAGTGGAAGAAGACCCAGTGGAAGAAGACCCAGTGGAAGATGACACAGTGGAAGAAGACGCAGTGGAAGAAGACGGAGTGGAAGAAGACGGAATGGAGAGTAGACGCAGTGGAAGAAGACGCAGTAGGATAGGATGCGAACGTCTACCCGTATCTATCGTCGCGTGGGAAAGATAGATAAAGGGACGCCTGTGTGACCGTAGTGTTATCTGCGTGGGTAAACTGGTTAGGGTAGAGACAAATATGACCTACACGTGGGAGATAAGGATAAAGATGGTTAGGCTGCCCTCCCCCCATCCTCCCCCACCGTTCCCATCTCATAAAGTGCTGTGCGGGAAGGGGAAGAAATCGCAGTTTTTTTTTTTTTTTTTTTTTTTTTTTTTTATATAGATATACACTATGAGTACTTGTGGCACTTACTTGCTTTTCTTTATTTTATATTTTTCCCTTCATCCTTCATGTGACACACACACACACACACACACACACACACACACACACACACACACACACACACACACACACACACACACACACACACACACACACACACACATTTACTGGGAATTACATCTCCTATCCTCATTCCTACCTCAATCACCATCTGTGTACTAATTCTTCTCCTGAACAAAACCGTCTGAAATCGTCTGTGTCAACTCGAATAAAAATCCCCCGTGTGCCAGTAAGAAGGGAGGAGTTGCTGGAGGTATTTTTGAGGCCTTTGATAGCCAGGATTTCTCTCAGCAGGTGAATAAAATCGTCTGGCCTTGGTCTGTATAAAATATTCCTTTGCCCCAGCTCGAGCGAAAGAGTTAATGTACCGTGCAAGGTGTTCGTGGAAGTGATATTAATATTTTTACTTTTATTATATTTTTCCCTCAGTATTTTCCTATTTTTTTCGTCCTGTTCTTTTTTTCTGTAATTTTTGTCTTCATAGTAGAGGTGTTATTGTTTATTTTTAGTTATTGCTTTTTTAGTCATGTCTTTTTGTTTCTTCTTGTCTTTCGTAATTTTGGTCTTTTTTTTTCCCTCGTGCTTCCTTGTTCTGTCATTGCCCTTTATGTTTTCCTTGTTTATGACTTTTTTTTTTCTACTTGTTTTGTTCTAAGCATTTCAGTGTTCATTCTATTTTCTGTTTGCTTATTTTTTACTCTGCGTAATTTCGCCTCAGAAAGTTCCGGCTCTTCATGTGCTCAATTATATGTACATTATTTTTTCATTTTCTTTCGTCTGGCATCCTCATTCTGTACTTTTTTTTTTTTCGGTGCGTTTTTCTGTCGGTTATGGTGCGTTATTTATTTTTTTTTCCTTCCGTCTCTCTCTCTCTCTCTCTCTCTCTCTCTCTCTCTCTCTCTCTCCTTCATCTTCTTCTTCTTCTTTTCTTCTTTTTTCCTCTTTTTCTTTTTTTTATTTCTTTTTTTTATCGTCATCATCAGCATCATCGTCGTCATCATCATCATCATCATCATCATCATCATCATTATCAACCTCTTCTTCTTCTTCTTCTTTTTCTTCGTCTTCGTCTTCTTCTTCTTCTTCTTTTCTCTTTTTTTTTTCTCTCTCTCCCACGCTCTTTTCTGAAATTAATGCTCCTTCTTTTCCCCTTCCCAAGCACAACAGGGGGCTAAGGAGAGAGTGGGGGTGGATGAGGGGTAGGGGAAGGGGTGGGGGTGAGGGGAGGGGAGGGGGGGTTAAGTGTAGGGGTGAGGAGGGGAAGGGTTGGGGATGAGGGGAGGGGAGGGGGGTTAAGTGTAGGGGTGAGGTGGTGGAGTGGTTAGCGAGAAAAGGCGTGCATGCAGGAGTGAGACATGATAGTTGTGTTTATATCATGTAAAATGGAAATGAGCCCTACCCCGGAATGGAATAATTGCGTGTGCGCTGTGTGTGTGTGTGTGTGTGTGTGTGTGTCTGTGTGTGTGTGTGTGCGTGCGTGTGTGTGTGTGTGTGTGTGTGCGTGTGTGCGCGTGTGGTCTGTGTGTGGGGAGGGTTGTCCTCGCACTTCGTATGACACCTCTAGCACGCAATCCCTTACCCCCTCCCCTCCCCTACCCTACCCTACCCTACCCTATTTAATCCTACCCTACCCTTACCAACATTGCCCCCTGCTATGTCGTACCCTGTTCTCATAATCTACCCTAATCTACCCTGCCCATAACAACATTACCTCCTGCCGTGCCGTACAGTATGCACGTAATCTACCGTACCCTTACCATTATTACTCCCTGCCGTGCCGTGCCGTATATTCGTTACCTTCTGACATGGCCCGTATTTTTTTCGTTTCGTTTAATTTTCGTTTCGTTTCGTTTACATTCCTATTCTGTGTTAAACGTTCCCTTCGTTTTCACCCCGTAGAGTTTCCTTGTTGTCACTACCTCTTCCCACATCTGCCCGAACGTCTCAAATCTTTTCATCTCCTGCCCTGCCCTGCCCTACCCTACCCTACCCTACCCTACCCTACCCTACCCTACCCTACCCTACCCTACCCTACCCTACCGTTCTGTCCTTCGATTTTAACTTCTCTCTTATAGCCTTCCATTGCCTTCCCCTCCTCACACACATTATTTTCAACACCCCTTCCTACCCATCCACATCCTTCCCCTATTCCCCTCCGTTACACTCCTCTCATCACCCCTCCCTCACCCCTACTCCACCCCTCCCCCACCCCCTCTCAATCACCCCTCCCACACCCCGTCTCCATCACCCCTGTTGCACACCCCTTCTCTTCCAACATACTTTTTTTTTTTCCTTCTCCCCCCCCCCCCGCTAGTCATGCCTTGCTTCTGTCAAGTGTAGGGAAGGGTTCTCTCTCTCTCTCTCTCTCTCTCTCTATCTCTATCTATCTATCTATCTATCTATCTATCTATCTATCTATCTTGAAATTAGACAAAAAAACATTAACCTCATCAGTACATAACGAGAAAATAGGATTCTCTCTCTCTCTCTCTCTCTCTCTCTCTCTAAATTACTGCATATTAAAATCTATTACCCTGACATGCAGAACCCGCCAAAATTACCCACCTTCGCCTGATGTCATCTTCATTGTTTGGGGGTGAAAGACAGTGTGTAATGAAAGGAGGGAGAAGATAATTACAAGAAACCGTGATATAACGTTAGAGAAAGTATATGTGTCCTTGTGATATATAAGCTTCTTTTGTTGTAGAGTTTATGGTGAAGTGGAGAGAATTGTAGTGAAAAAACATGGGATTTTGTTGGATAGGAAAAAAAAAAAAATTATTCGTTATTTAGTTCTCAGTGGTTGGATGTGTTGAGCCGACCCCATTCCGTCAGTAACTTTTAATAACGATGGCTGTTTTATATTTTATTCGCACTACCACCAGGTCATTTATTTTTTAGCGTATTCATAGATGGTCAGGGACTTTACTTAGCTGAATAAAATTGACTGTCGGTAACTAAAATAAAATATTAAAGGGGACATCTGTTGTAGGAGTGACCCCGTGACCCCCTTGTGTTTGTGTGTGTGAGTGTGTTAATAGGGAGACTGTCCACATAGCCTACAGCTGTTCTTAACAAGGCAGAATTAAGATTTTTTTTCTTTCTTTCATCAACGCTTCCTCTTACTGACTTCCTTCTTTGTCTCTTGTCTCACTGTCTCTTGACCTGAATGTTGCATCACTCTTCATTAATTGTTGTTATTACACTAGACACGGCACTTCATAACACTTGTCTCCATTATCATCATCATCATCATCCTTGCAGTCCTCCTTCTCCTTTTCTTCCTCTTCCTCCTCCTCCTTCTCCTCCTCCTCCTCCTCATCATCATCATCATCATCCCTGCAGTCCTCCTCCTCCTTCTCTTCCTCCTCCTCCTCATCATCATCATCATCATCATCATGAGTTAAGTCGGTGAATACAGAAGCTAAGAGTTCGTTGTCCCCTGAGTAAGAATATTTTTGTGGAAGGGTGTCTTACTTTCAACACCACGCGGGATCTCTCTTAAGCCGATTACAAGTTCGTAGGCGGAAGCGGGTTTGAAAATGACCGATGTCACTGCACCTGTTGAATTTTTATTTATTTATTTATTTATTTATTTTGATTTATATTTTCAGTATGGGGTGTATCAAAAGTTATCGTACTGAAAAGGTTAATGAGATTCGGTTTGTTCTTACGTCCTTCATTGTAATTTTCTTATTATTTCCAAGCTCCCTGGCACCTCTCACTTAGCGATTTATTATTATTATTATTATTTTTGTGGGGATTAGGACTGGTTAATATCCTTTTGTACGTCACCTATGCAGAGTATGGCGATATTAGAAAGATTTATGTAACGCGGAGAAGGAGAGTAATGGTGTAATAAGCAAAATAAGTCGCTCAGGAAAAGGTGTTAGGGAGCTTCCTCAACCGACGAGAATACGGAACTTGAACCCGGTTTACTGCAGGCTGAAGTTCCGGGTACCATTCTAGACAACAGTGAGAGATGGGAGGGAATTTTTTATAACCAGGCAGCTCCACCTCCTTGTTTTATCGGGGCCACCACGTGAAGGCGCCCCTCTCCACAGCCTGAATTAGAATATGTTATGCAAATGAAGTGCTTCGTAACTGACACTTTCTCTCTCTCTCTCTCTCTCTCTCTCTCCTGAAAGCCAATCTCAATATTCTTTCTCCCTCTTTGTGTGTCTTAATCTTCCTTTCTTCCCCTCTTCGTTTCTCTAATCTTTATTTTTCTCTTCTTGCTCTTTTAAAATTTCTCCCTCGTATCCTTTCATGCTTTAATCATTATCTCTCTCTCTCTCTCTCTCTCTCTCTCTCTCTCTCTCTCTCTCTCTCACACAGCACACTATGTAACCAAGTGTTGTCATGGCAGGTGCGACAGGTGTGTGTGTGCTAATTAGAGGCATGCGTGACAGGTAGCTTTAATGCACACACGTCTCTCTCTCTCTCTCTCTCTCTCTCTCTCTCTCTCTCTCTCTCTCTCTCTCTCTCTCTCTCACACACACACACACACACACACACACACACACACACACACACACACACACACACCAATTTACCTGTGTTATGGTAATTATTTGTCTCCCACCTAAGCTAATAACACCTGTCTCATGCTGGCTGTTCACTCTCATCACACACACACACACACACACACACACACACACACACACACACACACACACACACACCTTGGTTAATTATTTTCTCTTTCTTGGTTTGGAATTACGCAGATTCAGTTTATATACATCATAGTTTAATAGTTTGTCATTGTCACTGCATTTATTCTCATCTCATTATCTTTTTCATGATCATCATCATTATCATCATTATCTTCCTTATCATGTTCGCCTTCGTCATTGTCTTAAGCATCATCGTATCATCATCATCATCGTCAGTCTAAATAACAGGAGAAAGAAAAACACAAGCTGATGCTATTATTGGAGTAACGTGTAATTAAATATAGAATAAGGTGATTGGAAACGTCCGGGACGGCTTTTAATATCACAGGTATTCCTCTCTCTCTCTCTCTCTCTCTCTCTCTCTCTCTCTCTCTCAACACACGTTTTTAAGCAGGGCGAATTTTCTTTTTATATGTAGTGTTTGTCCAATATTAATCACTCAGTTTTTGCATACTGTTTCGCTCATAATATAAATGTGTATAACAAAGAGTCCTGATGTTTTCCTGTCTCAGAATTACGAAACACAACGAAATGCGTGAAGAATTATCGCTCAGGTTACAGAATAATTGTGAAACAGGTGAGTGATGACACGTAAAAATTAAGTATAATATTTGTTTGAGGAAAGTGATGTGGTGTTAGGCTGGAGATTTGATAACATTGAATTACTAGACACAGTGAAACATTTAGAGGAATTTTGGATATGTTCATTGTCAGTATATATTTGGGAAGCGATTTTTTTTTTTTTTTTATAGGTCAGGTGAAATAATATGGCATGATCCAGAATTTTTAGATATGTTACATTATTGGTCAGCTCGAAACATTTTGAGAAACATCATTCAGGTTAAATCTGATAAAGCTTTTGAAATGGTTTGCTTTTATTATTATTATTATTATTATTATTATTATTATTATTATTACTGGTATCATGTCATAAAAAGTAAATATCACTGTGAATTTTTAGATCTGCTCTGAATGATAAACGAAAATAAACGAGAAGTATCAGCTGTTATAATAAAAGCACTGGGTAACAATAGATCACTTATTTATCACTTATTTGTCATTTATTTATAACTTATTTATCTTTATCACTTATCACATACCACATATTTATCGCTTATTTATTTATCACTTATTTATCACTTATCACGTCACTTATTTATTTATCACTTATCACGTATCACCTATTTATCACTTATCACTTATTTATTTATCATTTATCACCGCTTATTTATCGTTTATCAATTATTATTTATTTATCACTTATTTATTTATCATTTATAACATCGCTTATTTATCGTTTATCAATTATTATTTATTTATCACTTATTTCCTTTTTATTATACTCCTTTTACCCTAACGTGGCCCAGATTTTCGTCCTTTTGCGGGTCGTTTCACATAGCTTGATGGCAGAATAATATTACAGCCCTATGTCCTTTCCATACCACTTCTTCGTGACTAGCATCATATTCTAGTGTCAAGCCATTTTTACAGGTGAGCATTCAAGGTGGAGAGAGGTCAATTTTAGGCCAGGTTAGAGTGAAAGGAGCATAGATATCTCACTAATGGAAAAAATTTAATGGATTCCTCTGCTTTTATTTATAGTAGAGTATGTTATGAGAGATGATGATGATGATGATGATGATGATGATTTAGAGAGGAGGACAAACATTTATAGGCCAACAGCAAAAAACAATAATAATAATAACAGCAACAGCAAGACAGTCCACACGTGTTACTCTTATATACCGGGCACGCAGCGACGCAGGCAAGAGAATCAGGTTGTTATTCTCTTTCATGGTATTGGCGTCTTCTTGATACAGACGTAGACTGCATAAGAAACACACACACACACACACACACACACACACACACACACACACACATAAGCCCTGCGGTTCTTTCACTCTATATTCGTCTGTGTGTGTGTGTGTGTGTGTGTGTGTGTGTGTGTGTGTGTGTGTGTGTGTTTATCATTGTCATCAGCCCACACCACCTCTCTTTTGTCAGCAGGGCGAGACGTGGTGGTCCCTCAAGGTCTGTGTGATCTATTATGAAGGCAATGGATCGGGGAGGGTGGGGTGTGAAGAATGGGGAAGATGGGGAGGAGGAAGGTGGAGGGGGAGGAAGAGAGGAGGGGAGGGGTAAGGGGGAGGAAAGGAGAGGGGAAGAAGAGGATTTGGAAAGGGGTTTGGTGAGAGGCAGAAGAAAGGAATAAGATTGGGGGAAGGGGAGGGGAGGAGAGAGGGGGATGAGACTGGGGATTGGGTGATGGGAAAAGGAGGGAACAAGGTAGGGGTTATCAGAAAGGGGTTATGATGAGGGAGAGGGGAAGGGTGGGGATGAGGGGGTGGAATGAGGGAGAGGGGAAGGGTGGGGAAAAATGGTAGTCTCCTTGCTGTATGTATGTATTATGAAGAATGAATTTGGGAGGAGTGAGAGGAGGAGGAAGGGAGAGGAGAAAGAAGAGTAAAGGAAAGAGGAGAAGGAGGAGGTAAAACAAGAGGAGAACAGAAAGAAGTTGTAAGAAGTGTAAGAGGAAGATAAAAATAGCATTAGAAAGGAGTCAGTGGATGAGGGTAAAGAATGAGGAGATGGGAGGGGTGAGGGGAAAGGGGAGACTGAGAGGAGTGAGGGAAAAGGGGAGAGAGGGATAGGGGTGAGGGGAAAGGGGAGAGGGATGGGAGTGAGGGGCAGGGGAAAGGGATAGGGGTGAGGGGAAAGGGGAGAGGGATGAGAGTGAGGGGAAGTGGGAGAGGGATGGGAGTGAGGGGAAATGGGAGAGAGGGATAGGGGTGAGGGGAAAGGGGAGAGGGATGGGAGTGAGGGGCAGGGGAAAGGGATAGGGGTGAGGGGAAAGGGGAGAGGGATGAGAGTGAGGGGCAGGGGAAAGGGATAGGGGTGAGGGGAGAGGGATGAGAGTGAGGGGAAGGGGGAGAGGGATGGGAGTGAGGGGAAATGGGAGAGGGATAGGGGTGAGGGGAAAGGGGGGAGAGGGATGAGAGTGAGGGGAAGGGGGAAAGGGAGAGGGGAGAGGGATGGGAGTGAGGGGAAGGGGGAGAGGGAGAGGGGTGAGGGACAGGGGAGAGGGATGGGAGTGGGGGACAAGGGAGAGGGATAGGGGTGAGGGGTAAGGAGAGAGAGGGAGAGGGGTGAGGGGAAAGGAGAGAGAGGGAGAGGGGTGAGGTGAAAGGGGAGAGAGGGAGAGGGGTGAGGGGAAAGGGGAGAGGAATAGAGGTAGTATTATATTTAGAAGCCATTGTGTGTATTCCCGCTTTACTGCCCTTCCCCCTTATATATCAGTTTTATACGCCATTCTCCTTTACTAGTTATTTTTACTCCTTCCTTATTAGTCTTCCCTGTTGCCTTCCTCCCCAGCTGCTTTCCCCTTTTCCTACCTCCCTTTCATTTCCCCTTTTCCCTTCTTTCTACCTGTCTTCCCTTCTCCTTCTCCTTTCCCTTCCCATTTTCCCTAACCCAGTATTTTTTTCCTTAACGTCATCTCCTTTCTCCTCCCCACCCTTTCTCTTCTCCTCCCTTTCCATCCTTCCTCTTCCACCTCTCCCTCCTTCCTCTTTCCCCTCTCCCTCCTCCCTCCTCCTCCTCTTTTAAAGTCTCTCCCAGTTTTCCTCAGCCTCGTCTTCTTCCACTTTTCCTTCTCTAACCTTATTTCATTTTCATAATTTCGTATCTCCCGTTTTTCCCACCCATAAACTCTCATTGTCCTCTTATACATATATTTCCTCTTATATTCTTCCCTCTATACAAGGGTGTTACTTTGATCGGTGTTACTTTGATCGGTGTTACTTTAATCGGTGTTACTTTAATCAGTGTTACTTTAATCGGTGTTACTTTAATCAGTGTTACTGTAATCGGTGTTACTTCAATGTTACTTTAATCAGTGGTACTTTAATCGGTACTACTTTTATCGGTGTTCCTTTAATCGATGTTACTTTAATCAGTGTTACTTTAGGCAGTGTTACTTAAATCAACCCGCCTCCTCGTCCCCTCTCTCCCCCGCCATTATCCGCCTCGACCTTTACTTTTATACTCCCACTATTGATGGTGGATACGTTTATGTTTTCACGTCTGTCTGTCTGTCTGTCTCTGTCTCTGTCTGTCCGCCTGTCTTCACTTTTTCGTTCCTGTTTTTTTCGGCTGTTTTGATTTCGTCTGTCAGTCTCTCTGTCTGTCCGTTTGTGTGTGGGTGTGTGTCTGTGTCTGTCTGTCTGTCTGTCTAATTTTTTTCATCCATGTTTTTCAGTTTGTTTTTATGTATGTCTGTGTCTGCCTGCCTGTCTGTCTGTCTGTCTGTCTGTCTGTCTGTCTCTGTCCCATTCTCACTCATGACTCGTCTTTGTATCAGTATAATTATGTTTTCATCTTTGTCTGTTTGTCCTATTTCCGTATGTGCTTTGTTTGTTTGTTAATCTGTCTTTTTGATTATGTCTGTCTGTCTGTTCGTCCACCGTATTGCATAAAATTAATAGGTGAGTCATGATAAAAACTGTGTGTGTGTGTGTGTGTGTGTGTGTGTGTGTGTGTGTGTGTGTGTGTGTGTGTGTGTGTGTGTGTGTGTGTGTGTGTGTGAGAGAGAGAGAGAGAGAGAGAGAGAGAGAGAGAGAGAGAGAGCAAGTCCAAGGCCAGGCGTTCATTTAATTTGTAACAAACTATATGATTCATGTCCACCCCAGAAACTCCTCCTCCTCCTCCTCCTCTTCTTCTTCCTCCTCCTCCTCCTCCTCCTCCTCCTCTTCCTCCTCCTCCTCCTCCTCCTCCCATTCCCTCTTTAGCAGTCTTCTCTCCCACTTCTCAGTTTCCCTTCTCCTCCCTTTCCTTTCCCCTCCCTTCCTCTCTCCTTTTCTCTCCTTTCCATTCCCCTTTTTCTTCCTTTCCCCTCCCCTCCCCTCTTCCTTCCCCATCCTTCTCCTCCCCTTTTCATTCCCCTCTCTCCCCTTCCCCCTTCCTCCTGTATCATCACCTACCTTCCCTTTTTATCAGTCCTCCCCTCCTTTCTCATTAGCCAGCACACACACACACACACACACACACACACACACACACACACACACACACACACACACACACACACACACACACACACACACACACACACACACACACACACACACACACACACACACACACACACACACACACACACAGTCATTATTCTTCCCTCCCCATTCTCCTAATCCTCACTTCTCCTTTCCCTTACCAGCATACTCTCCCTCCATCTCTCCCTTCTCTCCGATTCCCCCTCCTTCTTTTATAACTTTTCTTATTCCCCAACCCTCCCTCCTTCCTTCCATCCTTCCCTTCCTTCCCTCCCATTTTATCCCTTGTATCTCCTTCTCAACTTCCATCTCCCACCTCACTTCCTTTCATCTTTTCCATCCTCCCCACTTCTCCTTCTCTCCTCCCCTCACATACTTCTCCCCTAGTCCTCGTGCCCTTCTTAATCCTCTCCTCACCTATAACCTTTTCCTTCTGCGTCCTTTTGTCACTTCTTTTATTCCCTCCTCCTCCTCCTCTTCCTCCTCCTCCTCCTCCTCCTCCCTCCATTTCATCTTTATCTAACCCTCTTTCCCTCCCTCCCTCCTTATCCACACCCTCTCCCCTCCGCGTATTAACACCATTACCCCTCATACTTCCCCCCTTTCCGCCCTCCTAACCCCCTACCCTCATTTCATCCTTTCCCTCTTTCCTCTTTACACCCTCCCCTTCCCTACCCCACCATCAGCAGCCCCGCCCCTTAGGTCTTTCTTCCCCTTCCTCCTAGGTCTTTCCCCCCCTCCTCCTTGGTCTCTCCCCCCCTCCTTCTTGGTCTCTCTCCCCTCTCCCCTTAGGTCTCTTTCTCCGCCTCCTCTAGGTCTCTCCCCCCTCCCCCTGGGTCTCTCTCCCCCTCCCCCTTCCCCCATTCTATCTTTTCCCTCCTCCCTCTTTATCCTCCCCCCTCCCCCCACTTATCAGCAGCACCGCCCCTCACCCCTTCCCCTTCCCCCATTCCATCATTTCCCTCCATCCTCCTTATCCTCCCCTCTCCCCCCACTTATCAACAGCACCGCCCCCCACCCGTGCCCCCTCTCCCATTCTATCTTTTCCCTCCTTCCTCCTTATCCTCCCCCCTCCCCCCACTTATCAGCAGCACCGCCCCCCACCCCCGCCCCCTCCCCAGCCATAAATCTTAGTTAAGGGATCCACTGGCTCTGGCCGGGACACCCCTCTCCCACACGGCTCTCTCTCAGGAACGTATTTATCATTGTCTCTGTCACGCTGCACAATATTCACTCTGTATCACTCTTTCTCCCTCTGTGTGTCTGTGTTCTTGCCTGTCTGTCTGTCTACCTGTTTGTCTGTCTCACCCACACTCTCTGGAACTTATCATTTTCTCTGTCACGCTGCACATTATTCACTCCCCCTGACTCTCTCTCTTCTTTGTGTCTTATGTCTTCATGTGTCTGTGGTCTGTCTGTCTGTTTGTTTGTCTGTATGTCTGTATCTGCCTGCCTGTCTGTCTGTCTGCCTGTCTGTTTATCCCTGGAAAATTCTCACCATCATTCTGTGTGTCATGCTGCATAATATTCATACTGTCACTCTTTCTCTTTGTGTGTCTGTCTTGTCCGTCATTATGTCGATCTGTATCTATAGCTGTCTCTCTGTCTATCTATCTATCTGTCTATCTATCTCATTTTCCCTCTGCCCTGGACACCCCTCACCCACACTCTCACTGTAAATCATCTGTCACTTTGTTGCACGGTTTAATATTACTCTCTCTCTCTCTCTCTCTCTCTCTCTCTCTCTCTCTCTCTCTCTCTCTCTCTCTAACTTTTGTAATCAAGGTGTTTAAAGACTTCCTGTTAAGACCTGACTACCTTGGAGGGATTTAAGTAGCGCTGGGTGTGTGTGTGTGTGTGTGTGTACGGTGTTTCATTAGGTAGCTAGAACACACACACACACACACACACACACACACACACACACACACACACACACACACACACACACACACACACACACACATATTCTCTCTCTCTCTCTAACTCTGACTCTACCCTCGTTTTATTTACCATTCTTTTTCATACCATTATATTTAAACTTCTTTTCTCTCTCCTCCCACGGAATTTAGATGGCTTATAAATTTTCTCTGGCCAGGCAAAAAGTTTATATCTGTTAAACTTTGTGCGAGGATGAGAGGGAGGGGGAGAGAGAGAGAGAGGCTGGGGGGAAGTTGTGAGGGAAGGTGGGGGTGGGAGAGGAGGGAGGAGCGGGAATGGGTGAGGGAAGGAAGGGGATGGGGTGAGGGAAGAAGAGGGTGGGGTTAGCTGGGGGAAGATGTGAGGGAAGGTGGGGCTGGGAGAGGAGGAGGAAGGGGAGTGGGAAGGAGGGGGTGGCAGAAGGAGGGGGAAGGGGTGAGAGAAGGACAGGGTGGGAGGAGGAGATGGAAGGGGGGAGAGAAGGAGAGGGTGGGGAGAAGGGGGAAGGGGTGAGGGAAGAAGAGGGTGGGGGAGGCTGGGGAAGGGGTGAGGGAAGGAGGGGGTGGCAGTAGGAGGGGGAAGGGGTGAGGGAAGGAGGGGGTGAGGGGAGAGGGGGGAAGAGATGAGGGAGGGAGGGGGTGGGGAAGGAGCGGGAAGGGGGTGAGAGAAAGACATGGTGGGGGGAGGAAGGGGAAGGTGAGGGAAGGAGGGGGTGGCAGTAGGAGGGGGAAGGGATGAGGGAAGGAGAGAGTTGGGGGAGAAGATGAAAAGGGTGAGTGAAAGAGAGGGTGGGGGGAGAGGGAAGAAGAGGGTGGGGGAAGTTGGGGGAATAGGGAGGGAAGGAGGGGGTGGGAGAAGGAGAGGGTGAGGGAAGAGGGGGAAGGGATGAGAGAAGGAGAGGGTGAGGGGAGGAGGGGGAAGGGGTGAGGAAAGGAGAGGGTGGGGGGAGAAGGGGGAATGGGGGAGGAAAGGAGAGGATAGAGGAAGGAGGGGAAGAGGGGAGGGAAGGAGAGGATTGGGGAAGGGGGAGAGGGAAGAGAGGGGAGACCGAGATGGAGGAGGTGGGGGAAGAGATGAGTTTAAGAGGAGAGGATGGGGAGGAAAATGTAAAAATAAGAGGAGGGATAAAATAGGGGAGGAAAGAGAAGAGTGAGATAGGGAAGGGAGGAGGAGGAGGAGAGGAGATAAGAGGGAGATAGGGAGAGGAGGAGGAATAAGATAAAGGAGGGAGAAGGAGGGGAGGACCTAGATAGTGAGGAAGAGAATGAGGTGGGGTACACACACACACACACACACACACACACACACACACACACACACACACACACACACACACACACACACACACACACGGACACAGTAAATTGCTCACATATCACCTAAGAGGAGACTTTTCACCTTTGCGTTAATTATCTGGACTAATTAGCCTAGCCCAGGACCCCTACGCTCCTGATGAGTCTAAAAAATACATAATAGAATATATACAATTATTCCCGTTTATCCATTTATTGATTTTTTTTTTTTTTTAATTTTTCACCAATGTTTTCTGTCATCATTTTTATTCATTTTTTTTTTCTCACCATTATTTTCTGGCTCCCACCTCACCTGTTTTATTTATTCCTTTATTTTTTTTATTTTATCCTTTATTATTTATTAAAAAGAAGTGTGTGGTAATCATAGGGGCATTTGTCTTCTTAGTATAACAGGAAAAGTGTATGGTAGGATACTTATAGACAGAGTTAGAGAAAGAACAGAGAAATTAGTTGGAGAAGAACAGGGAGGCTTTAGGAAGGGAAGAGGTTGTGTAGATCAGATATTCATTCTTAGATCTTTAGTGGAAAAGTTTCTAGAGAAGGGAAAGAAGTTGTATGCGGCTTTCATGGATTTGGAGAAAGCATATGACAGGGTGGATAGACAAGGATTGTGGAAAGTGTTAAGAATATATGGAGTAGATGGGAAGTTGTTGAATGCTGTGAAGAGTATGTATGATGGTGCTAAGGCTGCAGTGCGTGTGGATGGTGAACTAAGTGAATTTTTCTCTTTGAAAGTTGGTTTGAAACAGGGATGTGTCATGTCTCCATGGTTGTTCAATCTGTACATGGATGGGGTAATAAAAGAGGTACAAGGTAGGGTAGTGGATGTTGGAGTGGCCCTGGTGAGAGAGGATAGTGTTTGGAAACTCCGGTACTGTTGTTTGCAGATGATACTGTGTTGTTGAGTGAAGATGAAGGGGAGCTGCAAGGCTTGGTGGATGAGTTTGAGAGAGTGTGTAAGAAACGGAACCTAAAGGTGAATGTAGGGAAGAGTAAAGTGATGGTCTTTGAGAGAGGTGAAGTCAGTGAATGTATAGCGAGGTTGGATGGTGAGGAATTGGAAAATGTGAGTACGTTTAAGTATTTGGGTAGTGTGATGAGTAAGGATGGAGGTTTGGAGGGTGAAGTGCTTGAAAGGGTACAGCAGGGAAGAAAGGTTGCTGGTTTCTTGAAAGCAGTGATAAGAAACAGGGAAGTGAGCATGGAAGTAAAAAAGTTACTACATGACAGTATTGTGATACCAACTCTAACGTACGGAAGTGAAGCTTGGACGTTGTTGGAAGGACACAAGTCAAGAGTGAGAGCAGTGGAAATGAGTTATTTAAGAGGAGCTTGTGGAGTCACGTGGAGAGACAGGCTGACGAATGAGGATATAAAGGAGCGTTGTGGTGTTGATGTGGATGTGATAGGAAGCGTTGTGAGGAACACACTGAGGTGATTTGGCCATGTGGAGAGGATGGAGGGTGAAAGACTGACGAAGAGAGTGTATGTGAGTGAGGTGGAGGGTGGAAGAGGGAGGGGGAGACCGAGGATGAGATGGAGGGATGGGGTGGAGAGGTATATGAGAGAGGGGGGTGTGAGTTGGGAGCAGGGTAGTGAAATGGCGGGGGACAGGGCGACTTGGAGGCGATTTGTTTGTGGCCACCCCAAACGGGATTGAGGCGTCTGGCAATAGATAGATAGATAGATTTATTATTTTGGTTATCACGTCTGTTTAATTTTCTGCCTTTAGGAAATTAATGTTATTTATCTGTATATTTATCTTTATTTTATTGGTTAGTATATTTATTTATTTATTTATTTATTTATTTATTTTGTTTAATTATTTATTTTGGAACCGAACATGCCACGTTTTGGATAATTCGGCTGGCACCACAAAGCAACATGACTCCTCTCATGTAAGATTCTCTCTCTCTCTCTCTCTCTCTCTCTCTCTCAAGAATTTAGTAGGCAAAGGTATCTAGGAAGAGAAAAAGATCAAGCCTATAAATAAATGCAATGAAAATTGAGATTGGAATGCTGGTGTGGTGTGATTGTGTGGTGGTGTGGTGTGAGAGGTGTGTGGTATGGTGTGGCTTGGTGTAGTGTGAGAGGTGATGTGAGAGGTGGTGTGGCTTCGTGTGTAGATTTGGTGTGGTATGGAAGATGGTGTGGTGTGCAGTGGTATTATGAGAGATGGACTGGTATAAGCGGATTGGTAGTAGCCTAGGTTGTAAGAATAATTGTACTGGTACGAATTGGTATGATGTACTGGAGAGTGATGTAGAAATGTGCTGTGGTATGGTTGAAATTGGAATATAAGGATTCTCTCTCTCTCTCTCTCTCTCTCTCTCTCTCTCTCTCTCTCTCTCTCAAGTGGGAGAGGTGAAGAGGGTACATATTTTTATATTATTCACCCTTTTCTTGGAACAGAGAGAGAGAGAGAGAGGAGATAAAAGAAAATGTGAGAGAAAATAAATAAGATAACCGGGTAAGTGTGTGAGAATGGAGGGAATGCGATAGTGAATGAGAGAGAGAGAGAGAGAGAGAGAGAGAGAGAGAGAGGCGGGAGGGGCAAGAAGTAAATGAAAATGTCAGAGAAAACAGAATGAAGATAAATGCATGTGTGTGTATGAAAAACGGTGCTAGAGAGAGAGAGAGAGCACCTTACACCAATATCCTTCTCCCCAGTTTGTTTTCACCGCCAAATCAAGATGGCGGCGGGAGGATGTGATTGGCTCATACCTTTATTTACATCGAAACGAGATAGCCTCTGACCTGCATACGGATGGGGCCTTTGCTACCCCGGATTGCGAATATAAGAGGGGACTACAGGATGGGGACTACCAGCATGGGGGACTTTTATTGTAGCCTTGTGGGGGGACTCTTGTAGCCTGGGGACCTTTTGTAGCCTTGTGGGGACTATATAAAGGGGACTTCTTTGCCATAGTCACTGGATGGAGATAAACAGTTCTCTAAAGCATGAAAAGGGTTATGGAAAGAAGAAATGATGAAGGGTTGGCACTTGTTCTTGAGCCGTAGCTGCAGCACGCGAGAATTGAGGTGAATATTGAATGGACCTCCTTGTATTATATTGGGTGTATCTCTTAGCCCGAATTGCAAATAGGCCTCTTACAATGCGGAACTTTGATTGCCTGCAGTTGCAAGAAATAGTGGAGGATAGTTTTCAAGGTGTGAGAGTGGCCCACCAGAGAGAAAAACAGACACTAGTAACCAAGGAGACTCATTTCTACCTCATATCTATGGCTTATTAAATTTCACACACTTATTATTAAAGTGAGAGAGGCCAATTTCCCTCAGATGAAGAGAAAATGACGATTCACTTTCTACTCTAACTTGGCCCAGATTTTCGCCCTTTCGCAGCTTATTTCACGCTGCTCAGAGAAAGACAATACTACGGCTCTACATCCTTTCCATAGCATTTCTTCGTGACTAGCATCATATTCCGGTGATAATATATTTCTGCAACTCAGCATTCATGATGGAGAGATGGCAGTTTTAGGTCAAGTTAGTGTAAAAAGAGTATAGTAGGTTGAATTGCAAATATTGTGTTGTGTTGCTTGGCTCATGTGGGATTTGCAACATTGCCTGTGGTGCGTGGTGTTGCCTTCCCCCCACACTAACACGGTTTTCTGTTGCACGCGGATGTTGCAGAGAGAGAGAGAGGGAGAGAGAGAGAGGTACACGATAGATGCTCTCACACATACATTCAGACACAGACATACTCGTTACATACAGGTGTGCGCATACATATACATACACAGTTTCAGACATATACACACATCCAGACAAACTGACACACGTATACATAGAGATACAGACACATATGGACAATATATACTTGCACACACACACACACACACACACACACACACACACACACACACACACACACACACACACACACACACACACACACACACACACACACACACACACACATTACCGTCCCTCGCCCTCCTCACTCAGTTATTCATCATTCATCATCCCTCTTGCTCCCTGGCCAGACTTGAACGATGATTAGTGAAAAAGATCGAAATGGACTTAAAAACGGTAAAGCTTATGGAAGTAGTTTTTGGGATGGGAAAATGGTGTGGCGTTTTAGGGTGAATTTCGAGTTTTTGTGTCGGTTATTATTATTATTATTATTTATTATCTATTATACTGTATATTATTATTTATCATCATTATTATTATCATTATTAATATTATGACATTATTATTATTATTATTATTATCATCCTCATCCTCATCACCGTAATAATAATAATAATAATAATAATAATAATAATAATAGCCAAATTTCCTTTAGTCCCAGGTCCAAGAAGTCTTATTAAGAAAGAAAATGGGGTAAAATTGTCTGTTTTAGTTCTGAGAAAGTTGGCAGAAAATGAGAAAAAAAAAATCATAAGCTGGAGAGAGAGAGAGAGAGAGAGAGAGAGAGAGAGAGAGAGAACCTATAGATTTTAGTAGTTTGAAAAAAATAAAATCACCTCTTGGGCAGGGAAAATGGAATATATATAATTTTTGTTTTCTGTTTACGGAAATGTTTAATAAATGGAAATTATTAAAGAGAAAGCTTATTATTATTATTATTATTATTATTGTTTATTATTATTATTATTATTTGTTAGTTGTTGTTGTTGTTGTTGTTGTTGTTGAGGTTCAAGATTTTGTGAACGTGTACCTAATTAAATACTTTGTCTCGTATTAATGCATGGAGGGGTGAACGACTGCAAAAATAAAGTAAATAAATAAATAAATAAAGGTAGTTTTCAAGACAAAGTAAAGAATAAGAAATAAAAATAAAGAAAACTCCCTTGCTATTGTTCATGAGAAATAAAAACAATAAAATCAACTAGTAAGTAAAATTGTATCATTGAGTCTTTCTTTGGGTTTTGTGTAAGGCTTGATGAGGCACACCTTTCTTGTGCTCGGCCACTTCCTGCTTGACTCTGTCTCTCTCTCTCTCTCTCTCTCTCTCTTTCTCTGTCTATCTGTCTATCCTTTTCTACCTTCATTCCTTCATTCCATTCATTCATTCACTCATTCATTCATTCATCCTTCCTTCCTTCCTTCCTTCCTTCTTTTTCTTTTTTCTTCTCTTCCTGCCTTCTTTCTTTTTTCTTCCTTTCCTCCTTTCTTGACTCTCTTCCTTCCTTCTGTTCTTTTCTTCCTTTTTTCCGTCCATCCATCCATCCATCCATCTATCCATCCATCTAACCATCCATCTAACCATCCATCTATCCATCCCTTCCTCCCTTTAGCCTTTCTGATCACACTTACCTTCCCTCCCTTTTTCCTCACCTTCCTTTCTTCCTCTCCTCCCGTCTCTCCTTTCACTCCCTACTCCCCTCTTCCTTCATTCTTGTCACGAAACTAAATCGCTTGCTATTAGTTGCTACGAAAAACTAGTAAATAAAAGAAAAAGCCGTGTAATTACCTGCCGCAAATCCCTTACCTGTTTCAGTTCAGTTGAAGGCCAGGTGTAGTCTGATTGGATGGTTAATTCGACTAGTAACCAAGGAGACTGATTTCTACCTCATTACTAAGACTATTCGAATTTCATGCAATGGGGAAGGAAGGAAAAAAGAAATAACTAGAGAGAGAGAGAGAGAGAGTGTGTGTGTGTGTGTGTGTGTGTGTGTGTGTGTGTGTGTGTGTGTGTGTGTGTGTGTGTGTTGGAAGCGCAGGGAGGGAAGAATGATAAATTGAAATATGAAACTAACTGGGAGAGAGAGAGAGAGAGAGAGAAATTTTAGCATAATGAGGTGAATGGAGAGAAGCTTTTTGTAGGGGTGATTATGGGGGGGGGGGAGCGGAGGGGGAGAGAGGTGGTAGATGCGTGACTGTGCTAGAGAGAGAGAGAGAGAGAGGAGGGGAGGAACTGGAGTGACAGGAATGGGGAGGGGAGAGAGACGGGGGAGGGGAAGGTGTGGATATGAGGGGTAAAGGAGAGGGAGTTTGGAAGAGGGGAGGGGAGGGGAGAGGAGGGAGGGGAGGGGAGGAGGTCCTGAATGTGTCTGAGAATGAATGGTGAGGGGAATTTAGGAAGAGGGGAGAAAATGGAGGAAAAAATGAGGGTGATGGGATGGATTAGGAAGAGGGGAAAGGGGAGGGGAGGCAGAGAATGAGGGAAAGAGGGCAGGGGGGGAAAGAGGGAGGAGAGACAGGAAGGGTGGGGAGGATACGATGGGTTAAGCGGAGAGGAGAAAAAGAAAAAAAAGAGGGACCTGAAGGAATGTGTACAGATCAAGTGGATGGGAGGAGAGAGGAAAGAGAGAGGGGAGGGGAGAAAAGAAGCTATGAGAGAGAGAGAGTAGCTACTTTGGAAATCATTGAATACGCAGACCCCTAATCCTAATGGGATAAAAATTGCCCTTTGTAGTAAAAAAAGAAAAAAAGAAAAGAAAATGCCGATTTGTGGTCAGTGCTGCCGAAATAATAGGAATTTTTGGCGACCTGTGAAAAAAAATAGCCAGTGTGAAAAAGTAGCCAGTTTATGAAAAAATGGCCGAATCTGTGAAAGAAAAAAAAATTGCCAGCCTCTGAAAAATACCCTGGTTGCGAAAAATAGCTGGTCAATAAAAGCTAGTATAAGAATAGCCACTGTAAAAAAAAATAGTTATAAAATTAAGTGCAAAAATAGCCAGTGTCAGTAGTAGCCAAGTGAAGAAAAAATTGATGGTCTTTGAAAATAATCCTTGTCCCCCCCCCAAAAAAAAAAAAAATGGTTTGTAGTTGCTTCACCGAGGAAAAAAAATGTGCTTACCTGTGAAAAAAAAAAAAAAATTCGGGCTTGTGATAAAGAACTCTTGGTCCAAAAAAAAAAAAAAAAACAGCCTGGGATAAGAAATTTTTGGTCTGTGGTATAATTCCTGGTGTGAAAAAAAAAAAAAAAAAATTGCTGGTGTGAAAAAATTATGGGTTTGTAAAAAAAACTGCTGGTTCGAAAATATTGCTGATCTGAAAATATTGCCGGTTTGTGAAAAAAAAAAAAATGCTTGCTTTTGAAATAAATTGCTGATCTCTGGACAAAAAAAAAAAAAAAAAAAAGTACCAGTTTGTGAAGAAAAAAAAAAACCTGGTTTGTGAAATAAATTGCTGGTCTCTGAAAAAAAAAATACCTGTTTGTGAAAAATGTCAGTCTGAAAAAAAATGAAAAAAAATGAAAAAATCCTGTCTGGGATAATTTCGGCTTGTAGAGAATTGCTGAATTGTGAAAAAAAAAAAAATGCAGGATATGTGAAAAAAAAAATTGCAAGTTTGTGATGAAGGTTGTTGGATTGTGATAAAAACTGTGGAATCGAATTTGGTAACTTGGTGTTCCCCATTTTAGTTCGGGTGTGTGGTGATGACGCAGTTCCGTGGGAGGCAAAGTTTTGGATGGGTGAGAGAGAGAGAGAGGTGGATGGGTGAGGGAGAGAGAGAGAGAGAGAGAGAGAGAGGAACCTGATTCTTTATAAAAAATCATATAAATATTTCGGGATTGAATTTAAATATCATAGTAGTAAGCATAATTTCTTGGACTGAGTTAATGTATCTCCGTAAGCATCATATTTTCAGAACTTATCTATAAAATTTTGGCTTCGAAAAATAAATATATAGACAGATATACACAAAAAAATAAGTACATGCATAAATAAATAATAATGGATAAAGTCGAGAAATCGAAAGTGACAAGGACCAGGAAAAAATACAGACAAATGTAGGTAAATGAATAAATAAAAAAATAAAATAAAATAAAGGAGAGAAATTTAAGTGACAAGTACCTCTTCTTGTCGACAACTAAATCTTACCCCATCATAAACCAATTTTCTTTTTTTCTTTTTTTTTCTTTTTTTTTTGGGGGGGGGAGTGTTCTACATGACATGTGACCTTCTCCCTGATACCTGGAACTCTCCCACCTACACACTAATGATCTGGGATAAGGTCAAAGTAGAAGAGTTACTGAAAAGGTAGTCATTTGGGTTTACATTTAATCGCTTTTTCAACCCAACTGGTAACCTTATTTAGATTGGTGACGTTTCCAGGGGTCACTTTAGCCTTTATTATCGTCTTTATTGTGGACGTCTTTACTAAGTTTTATCCTGTGTATCTGGCAGTGATTTTTATTGCTTTGTTCTTATAGCTCCAGACGATTTTATTCGGCTCAGGGAAGGCTTTTAGGGGGGTTAATAAAGGGTATATCCAACCCCTCCAGCTTAGAAAGTCAATCCTGAAGTAAATAAATCGTCTGAAAAATTATATATATAAAGTTTAATACAAATCGTCCGGCGATAGAAAGATTAAAGTGAAAAACCAATGTCTTGGGCTGAGGAGGTTAAAAAAAAAAAATAGATTTCCTCTTCCCAGGTAAAAGTTTCTGTAAAAAAACAGTTGATGTTAACAGTAACCTCTTTCATTGTGTGTGTGTGTGTGTGTGTGTGTGTGTGTGTGTGTGTCATAGCTCAGCACTGAAGATGGAGAGATGGCAATTTTGGCCGAGTTATAGCAAGAAGAGCATTGTTTTGTAATTCACTGCTCTACTTTTTTCACCAACTCTGCTCTTTTTCACTAACTCTTTTTCACTAACCCAACTTTTTCACAAACTACTCTTTTTCACTAACTGTACTCTTTTTCACTGACTTTACTCCTTTTCGCCCCACCTTGGCCTAAAATTGACCTCTCCTCGTATTAAATGCTGGGTTTCCAACGATAGATTCGCTGGAATATGATGTTAGTCACGAAGAAGTGCTGCTGAAAGATATTAGAGTCGTAGCAACCAACTTAAAGATCAGTTCCTTATAAAATGGAATCTCTTATTTGACCTTCCGACTTTGTTTTATTTCTTTATTTTTATTTATTTATTTATTTATTTATTTGCATTTTATTTCGGCTAACGTCAGAGGATTTTGATATCCTGTAAAGAATGATTATGGAGGGAGAGAGAGAGAGAGAGCATGGAGGGTATTGTCTTGGAGCTTGTCTTGGTTGAAGTCTTGGGATTAGGTTTCAGGGAACATTATAGATAGAAAAATAGGTAGATAGATAGATAGAAGGGTAGGTAGATAGATAAATAGGTAGATAGATAGTTCGATAGGTGGTTAGATAGATAGGTTGTTATATTAAATTTGAACCGCTTTATTACAGGAGGCCTTTACTAAGCTGAATAAAATCGTCCGGTGGCAGTAAGAAGTAAAGAAATACATAACTGGTAATAATAATAATAATAATAATAATAATAATGATGATAATAATAATAATAGAAGTAATAATAATAATAATAATAGAAGTAATAATAATAATAATAATAGAAGTAATAATAATAATAATAATAATAATAATAATAATAATAATAAAATCCATTGACCAGTCGTATTTATACTAAAAAAAATCTTTTGACCTACTTTTCAGGGAAAAATAATGTAATTACCCTTCATCCCCTCAAATCTCCATCCTATCCCTCCCATCAGCTTTGCTGAAATCCCGCAGACAGACAGACAAAAAGACAGACAGACAGACACATGAGTAAAAAGAATAAAGAAAAAAAGAAAAAAATGACATACTTTCGACAATTGAATCGTTCCATTTTAGGTCAATAGAACATCTTCAGAAATTTGTATCATGATCATTCCAGCAGTAATTATTATTATTATTATTATTATTATTATTATTATTATTATTATTTACTTAACTGCAGTAAAGTACAGTAATTAATCCTTGGGCAATAGGATTATCTCTCCAAAGAGTAGAATAATTAGAATAATTAAACGCGTACTTATAAAAGTTTTTTTTATTACGTAGCTACAGTCAACATCAAAAGTCGCGTCACTTCTCCTGCCTTTCACACCTTTGCCTTTAATATCAAACCATATCCTTCTTAAATATCATGTTCCTTTATTTCGGTCTCTAATCCAGCACAATGATACCAAGACACATGGCCCAAACTCTCATGTATTTTGCCACTTCTCTTCTGTAATGACCAGTGAACGGACAGGCAGAATGGCGGTGAACACAAGCCGTCTTCCATAATAACATGTTCCTGCACCTTACTTTTATTTAATGGGGTGGACAGACAGACAGACGGACGGACTGACAGGGGGTGAAATACAACTAACTTGCTTCCAGGTTTAAGGGCGAGGATAACGAGGTGATTTGTGTGATTACCCTAATTTAGCACAATCGTTGTAGAAAGTGCACCAGGTCTTTCATGCCCAGATGAGGATTGGAGAGAGAGAGAGAGTATATATAAATATATTATTTATTTATTTAATTCAATGTTCTCTATTATGTGGTTCCCTTTATTATTTTTATTATTACTGCTATTGATATTATTATTATTATTATTATTATTATTATTATTATTATTATTATTATTATTATTATTCTTGCCTGACTTGTGGACTGCGCTCTGGATTTAATACGACGTTTTTCTCTTTTCAGTAATTTTCTCCTAATCTTCAATTTCTGTGGCTTAATGATTTTTCTGTTTTTATAATCTGTTTTTATTTTTTCCTGACAGATTCTGGCATGAACAGAAGTATTTTTAAGTTTTATTTCATTTATTTATTTATTTTATTTTTATTGTGTGTGTGTGTGTGTGTGTGTGTGTGTGTGTGTGTGTGTGTGTGTGTGTGTGTGTGTGTGTGTGTGTGTCAGTCGGGAGGGTGGACTGAACTTGACAAGCTTCTTTGAGTGTTCCGGGTTATACTTTTGTTTGTTTGTTTGTTTGTTTTTACCTTGTCCATGTTGACAAGATTTTTTTCCCCCTGAGCTTACAAACTGACCTAAATATACTTTTCTCGTGGTATATTTCAGTGCCCAGTTTTTTTGTGTTTTTTTCTTGTCACAAACTGATCTCTTGCTGTCCTCTCTCTCTCTCTCTCTCAAACAGATCTGAGTAGAGTGTGTGGTTCTTTTCTGTCTTGTATTTTTCACCTTTACACTTTTCGAAACTCCAGGACTTAGGCATTTTTTCACCTGTCTAAAGGACACAGGTAAAATTCATTAGGACATTACCTGGTCTATTTTTATTTATTTATTTTTTCCGAGCTTACAAACAGACCATAATTCTGAGTATCTTTTATATATTATTTATTTATTTATTTATTTAACGCCTGGTCATATTGTTGAGGACTCGTTTTTCTTTTTTTACCTGTCTGCAGTTTGTCGATGAAATTAATTGGTGCTCTTCTTTTTATTATTATTATTATTATTATTATTATTATTATTATCATTATTGTTATTAGTATTAGTATTAGTGTTTATTATTATTATTATTATTATTATTATTTAATTGGCAGAACTTTCAAATTAACATAAATGCAAGGTGTGTTTGTTAATTTTGTTTGTATTTTATTTTTTTCATTTTCCGAGATTACAAGCTCACTTAAATTCATTCTTTTTAATTGGTATTCTATTTTTTCTTTTTTTTTCTCTCTGGGGTTTCCAGCTGACCTACTTACCGAGTTAGTTTGCATTTTTTTTTGCCCCTTTACGCCTGTTGCAACGCTTGGGATCTCTGCAATTTTTCACCTGTGTGCAATTTACCTGTACCTGTAACCTTTAATCAAGTTACCTGGCGACTCCCGTAATTGCTAATGGACACCTGCCTAACTCTGACGCGGAGATGTATAGTGTTTTTTTCTTTCTTTTTTTTTCACTTTTTTTTTATGTTCCACTCAACCCTCATCACCTGCGTTTGGTACATTGTTTTGATGTGTGTGTGTGTGTGTGTGTGTGTGTGTGTGTTTGGGGGGGTGTCTCTCTCTCTCTCTCTCTCTCTCTCATGCCTCGTCAGGAATACAGGACCCCAGTGCTTGACTTCTCAGCCCCGATATTAGAGACAAAGGTAACCAGCCTCCCCCTCCCCTGAACGGCATTATGTGACTGAGTAAGAAATCCAAATATCAGCTCAAATATAAACCTTTCCTTGCCCATTAGGATTGAGCGCCTTAACCCACTAGACCACCAGGCGTCGTTTGGTTATATGGTTACCACCCAGCGTAGTAAATGTTTTCCCAGGGTACAGGAAACTATTTAGCTTGTCACTAGGTTTCGAATTGTGTATAGGTGACACTACATGAAGTGAGTGGATGGCAAAAAAGTTCTTGGGGTGAGTTTTGTTTTGGAGAGAGGTTGAGCACTATTCCAGATTGTGTAAAACTGTAGAAGCGGAAGTAAAAAAAAAAAAAAAAGACACCGTACTAGAAAGAAAGAAAGAAAGAAAAAGAAAATCATGAAAAAGTTTGGTCGTAAAGAATAGATGTGCAACTTTCCAGCGTAAAAAAGAATTTGGAATTTTACTTATTTTTTTATCAGTGCTTATATTCTTGGATCCGCTTTATTTTGATTCCCTTTTTTTTTTTTTTTTTCCATGAGTTAAATTTTTCTGTTGGGTTTGAAAAGGAAAATGAGGAAGGGAAGGGAGGGGAATGCGGGAGAAGAGAGAGGAGAGGTGGGGAGGGGAGGGGTGAGATGAGAGGAAAGGGAGAGGATGGCAGGACAGGGCAGAGTACGGCACGGCACGGCAGGGGAAGGCTAGTTAAGGCAGGGAAGCGTAGGACAAGGCAGGCAGGGAAATACGGGGCAGGGCAGGGCAGGGCAGAGAAATGCAGGACAGGGCAGGGCAGGTGTGTTCAGGAGGGGAGAAAATAGAGGAGAATGGAGTGACGTACGGAGAGAAGAGGGATGAGGAGGCGAAAAAAAGAAGAGGGAGGAGAAGAGAAGAGGAAGGCCATACTGTGAGAGTTCATTATTGATCTCTACTCTCTTGCTGTATCTCCTCTCTCACCTCGCCCCTCCCTCACTTCTCCCTCACCTCCCTCTCTTCTCTCTCACCTCCCCTCACTCCCATTCTTCCCTCACCCCACTCACACCCCTCCTCGTCCATCCAGTTCTCATCCACACCTCACCTCATCATCTCCCTCATCTCGCCCTTACCCCAACTCACCCCCTAACCTGTCCCTCACCCCTCTAACCTCACTGTCTTCCTCTTTTCCCTCACCCCACCCTCACTTCCTTTCCCTGGCCCCACCCTTACTTCCCTCCCCTTTCCTCTCTCCCATCTCCACCCATTATGCAACCCCCATCGCCCTCACCCCCCGCCCCCTCCCTCCCTTCTGCCCTTCTGTGTTTCAGCCTTTAGCCTTTTTTTTTTCCTACCTCACTCCCAATTATGTTTTTTTTAATCCTCACCCCACACTTTCACCCCTCTTTCACCCCCCACTCTCACCTCTCTTTCACCCCTCACTCTCACCCCTCTTTCACCCATCACTCTCACCCCTCTTTCACACCTCTGCCTCACCTCTCTCACTTTTCTTTCACACCTCACCTTCACTTTTAACAGGTTTTATACTTCAACGTCTCTCTCGCTTTTGAAGTGCTCCTCGTCCCCCCCCCTCTCTCTCTCTCTCTCTCTCTCACACACACACACACACACACACACACACACACACACACACACACACACACACTAAAAAACTCGACCCATATACATACCCTGGCCATTAATCATACTCAAGTCCCTATGGTTTAGATTAAGCCTACACTTCTTTTCCCACCCACTACATCCATCACATCCCTACTGCACCCACACTTCCTCTACACCAATCCACACCCTTCCCACCCACAATTACCACACCCAAACCCTCCCGCACCCATCACCACACCCACCGCTTTATATCCAAAACTCTCCACCCTCTGCCACACACATCATAACTTCCCCACCCATCCCACCACATCCCTACACCCTCAACACCCTCCCCACCACACCTGCTACACACTGTCCCTTGTCCTTCCCGACCACACTACCACATTCACCACATCCACTCAGCTGTCCTCACCCACTAATTTATTTTGCATATCTGAAGTAAAAAATCATAAAATCGCTTTTTATTTTAACCTATTCCGATTTTTGTTATATTGGGGTTGCAGAATTTCGTATTATTTTTGTTTTCTTTTTTTTATGATGTGTTTTAATTGATTGACAGATTTTTAATGGTGGCTATGTATGTTAAAAGAAAAAATAGATTTATATGTGAGTGAGCGGTGATGGTGTTAGTGCAGGCGGAAGATAAGAATGTGTGACGCCCCTCTCCCTGTTCACTGCATATATGAATGAGGATATGAATGAGGTAATTGAATGAATGAATGAATTGGAAGGACGGGCGTGAGAGGCCGGAGGAACAGTGAGGGAGAATGGTGAGAGGTGAGGATTAGTGAAGGATAGTGAAAGACAGTGAGGAATGGTGAGAGATTCTTTGGTTATTCATTGCACGTATGGATGGAGTTATAAATAGAGGAATGAATGAATAAATTAATATTAATGAATTTGTTAGGCCAGAGGAATAGTGAGAGGGACTGCAGAGAGGATAGTAAAAGAGAGTTACTGATAGTGAAGGATGGTGCATGCGAACTGTTTCTAATCTGAGGTATGTGGATGATGATGATGATGATGATGATGATGATGTGCTGCTTATTATGAATGTAACTTTTTCAGGCAGGTTCAGAGTTTGTGAATTTGGGTAATGATGATGATGATGATATTGATGACGATGATGATGATGGTAATGATGATGATGATGATGATGATGGTAATGATGATGATGATGATATTAGTGTCCAGATTAGTGTTTGGGTGTGAGACATTGGTATGGTACGGTTAGTCTGGAGTGAGATCAGTGAAAATATTGACCAGTGAGGAATGCAAGTGAAATACGTAATGTTGATTGTGAAAAAAGATTCGTAGAGGAGGCGTTAGGAAATATTATAAGATCAGTGACCGTAAGCTTGTGTGTGAAGGTATGGTGATTACGGTGATTAGGAGAGAAATTACAGAGTCGCTAAGTGGAGTAAAGAAGCCTGTTGAGCACGTAGTCGAAGGCCCATAGTCTCCTCCCTAACACCTCTTCCTTAGCGATTTATTCTTGGATACGTCGGTTCATATCCTCTTTTACTTTATTTATGCTGAGTAGGGTGATATGGGAAAGAGTTGTGGTATACAGTAAAGGACAGTAAGGTGTAATAAGCAAAATAAATCGCTTAGGAAAAGGTGTTATAGGGAGCTTCAAGAATGCGAACGGAAGTGTGTGTGTGCCCAGATGGTGCGGTCATAGAGAAAAGAGATATAAAAAGGTGGTAAAAAGAATATATACGGTGAGTGAAGGTGGGAGGAGGTGTGGAAGACGAAGAAAATGAAGGGGATTTGTATGAGGTGATGAGAAAGTGAGGGACAGACAATGAAAAAAAATAAAAATAACTGGGGAAGGCTAGATATAGATGGGTGAGTCTGTGTATGGAGATGTACGGATGTTTTTTCCTGTGGGGTAGAGCCGAGGATTCCGGGAACTTGAAAGATGAGTGAATTGATATATGGCCTCGTGTGTGTGTGTGTGTGTGTGTGTGTGTGTATGTAGATAAAAGACGTTATTCTCCCATTGATCCTTTGGTCGCGAGTGACGAAAGTTGTATTGTGTTTGAGCTTTTACGTCAGGTTTGGTTATTGTTTTTTATTCCAGAGAAATCCATCACTGAAAAATGGTAAAAAATTGTCTGTCTGTCTTTTTTGTCGTCCTACCTACCTACTACCTTTTCTCCTTCCTTCCTTCCATCCTTCCTACTTACCCATCTTCCTACCTACATATCCACCTACCTACCTATGTACCTACCTACCCTCCTATCTGACTTTTCTACCTCTGTACAAACTCTCATTCTCTCTGACCCATCCGTAATTCATTCACCTCACCGGAAAGTACAAAGGCTATCTCACTTTGCATTTTTTTTATCGTCTGTCGCTTATCACTAACAGGTAATTTTGAGCAGGTATCGGGAGGTGAATTTGATCGAAGTTTGGGTGTTTTCACTGAGAAGTTTTTAGGAATGAAGGACTTTCTGTGGCTATGTAAATTCTCTCTCTCTCTCTCTCTCTCTCTCTCTCTCTCTGTCACACACACACACACGTTTGTATGTAAGCCTGTAAATATGTGTATCCACTCACTGTAATCCTGTCCACATGCAGGTGACTCTACACTAACTGCCCAGCTAAATAATTTGTTGTAGCGCAGTAAGCCATTTACAACGCTGGGTGGTAACCATATAGCCAGAAACACGGCAAGAGGTATAGTGGATCGTGGCGCTTTTTGTGGACGTGACAGGAGCGTATAACTGAGGGGTGATTATTGTTTATTGTCTCGTTTTGCCACTCAGGGTCGATCTACTGGTCACTCATAATAAATATCGAAACTGAGTAGCCTAGCCCCGGTCCCCTACGCTCTTCATGGAGCAAGGGAGGATCTGGAGATGGAGGATAGATAAAAAGGATATATCTACCTCAGTACCTTCCTATCCCTATCTATTTACACCGGTCTCTCCACAAACCATCAATTTCCTGTCCCACCTGGTAATTTCGCTCCACTTCAATTCACACACACCTGGAGAAGAAAAGGTTAGGTCAATTTGCAGCCTTATCTCGCCATTATCTATCACCAACCCGGTTATCTTGGATGGCGGCAGAATTGTTGGTATAAACGATTTTGTGTAATCTTACTTTTTATTTTTATTTTTATTTTAGTTATTTTTTGGGGGAGGAGGTCAGGTATTTTTGAGGCTTGGTAAAATCCTGTTGCAAATGCACATACATGGAAATATACACATAAATACATACATACGTCTCTCTCTCTCTCTCTCTCTCATATCATAATCGCATTATCACTGCACTCACTTTGTCTCCCTTCCCCGCCCCCCCCCCTCTCTCGCACATTCTCTTTGTTCCCCCCCACTCACTTTCTCTCCCTCTCTTATTCTTTTCTCTGTCACGTCTTCTTTCCTTTCCTCTCTCTTCTTCGCAATTCTGTCTTGTTTCCCTCCTGGTATTATTCATTCATTCATTCTCTCTCTCTCTCTCTCTCTCTCTCTCTCTCTCTCTCTCTCTCTCTCTCTCTCTCTCTCTCTCTCTCTCTCTCTACACACACACACACACACACACACACACACACACACACACACACACACACCAGCACTTTCATTTCCTTTTCTTCACTAAGTCTTCTACGTTTACTACCACTTTTCTTTTTCTTTTTCCTTCCATCTTTATCTTTCCAATCCTCTTCAATTTCCTCCTCTTTTTTCCCCGTTTTCCCTCTCTTCCTCTCCTCATTCTCTCTCCCTTCCCCCTCCCCTCTCCCTCTCCTCACACGAGAGACTCTCCTTTTTCGCTTCCCTCTCCCTCTCACTCTCTCTCTCCTTTCCCCTCCTTCCCTCCCCTCACTCTCTCAACTTTATCTCCTCCCTCTCCCCTCACTCTCTTTCATTTCCCCTTTGACTTCCATCCTTCCCTTTCTCCGTTCCCCTTCCTGCTTTAGTTCTTTGTACCTTGATCTCCCCTTTCCTCTCTCTCTCTCTCTCTCTCTCTCTCTCTCTCTCTCTCTCTCTCTCTCGTGAATGTCCTCAGGTAAAATCCAAAGGTCGTCCTGGACATGAAAGAGAGAGAGAGAGGGCGGTCACGTCACTTAGGAGGGACAAAGAGAAGACCACACGGAGGATGGGTAACAATAACTGGGAGAAAAAAGGTGAGGGAGGGAGGGAGGGACGGGTGTGAGAGGAGGAGGGAGGGATGGGGGTGAGAGGAGCAGGTAGGAGAGGGAGAGAGGAGGAAGGAGGAGGGGGAGAGAGAGAGAGAGAGAGGGAGGAGCGCGAGGGAGAGAAAGAGGAGGAAGGAGAAGAAGGCTGAGAAACGTGCAGGAAGAGAAGCCAAGAAAAGAAGAAGAAAGGAGGAGGAGGAGGAGCAGGGAGATGAAGTTGAAGAGGAGGAGGAGGGAGAAGAGAAGAGGGAGGAGGAGGACGAGGGAGATGAGAAGAGGGAGGACGAGGAGGAGGGAGAAGAAAAGAGGGAGGACAAGGAGGAGGGAGAAGAGAAGAGGGAGGACGAGGAGGAGGGAGAAGAGAAGAGGGAGGAGAAGGAGACTTTTAAAGGAAGAATGTAAAGGAAAAGCCGAGGAGAATAATTAGGAGGGAGAAAGTTTTAGATATTTCAAGAATGTACGAGTAGTTTTTCCGACGCAAAATGAATTAATAAAAAATAAATAAAAAAAATGTATAATTAGAGTGAGTGGAGGGGGTTATGAAGAATATTTTAAAAATTTTCAGTGATTTTTTTTTTTTGGGGGGGGGGCTGGGTAAATTCGACCGGAAGAGCCAGAGTCAAAACCAAAAAAAAAAAAAAGTTTGAATCCGGGGACCCGTATTTATTTGTTTATTTATTTTTATTTATTTATTATTGATTTATTTTTATTTTTAATTATTTATTTATTTATTATTTTTCTAAATTGTTGTAACCTCCAGACGATTTTTTTCAACTCCCGGACAAGGCACTCGGGTGGAAGGGGCACACACACACACACACACACACACACACACACACACACACACACACACACACACACACACACACACACACACACACACACACACACCAGCTAGTTTTCTTTTTACTTGTCACAAACCAGACAGACAGACAGACGTTTGATGTCAATGAATGCCGTACTGAAAGGCAAGAATTGTTTGATGTCAGGGGCACTAGAAAGAGAGAGAGAAAGTATTTTGACAGCTGTGACTTACAATATTCGAACACTTGAACTGAAGTGAGGTGAAGAAAGCCAATAAAAGAGAGAGGACGGGGGGGAGGGGGAACCGAAGAGAGAAAGAGGAGAAAGAGAGGGAAGGAGTGGGAAAGATTCAAAGGAACGGGTATATGTGTGTATGTGAGAGAGAGAGAGAGAGAGAGAGAGAGAGAGAGAGAGAGAGAGAGAGAGAGAGATAATATGATAATGCACGCTTGTCCTGAGAAAGAAAAATAGTCGATCGACCTTTTTTTTTTTTTTTTTTTTTTTTTTTTACTAGTCAAAAATTCATTATCTTTCCAATGGGTATTTAGTGGGGTAATTATTGCTTTTATCACCTCACCTGTTTTGATGAGGGAGCATCTATGGGAGCGGCCCGGTTAGTCAGTCATACCTAAAGATTTTCGTATGCAAGATGGCCCACTGTATCGAAGTCCTTTGTGGTTCAGTTTAGGGTCTGTTGGACTGATTCTGTGTGGGTTGGTGGGTGGGTGGGTTTGTGTGGGTGTGGGTGGGGGAGAGAGAGAGAGAGAGAATGAGAGAGAGAGGTGGGAGAGAGGGAGTTGTTTCTGTTTGCTCTTGTTATTTATGATGTTGCTGGTCTTGTTGCTGTTGTTTTTGTTGTTGTTTTTGTTGGTTTAATAATTTACCTGTAGTCTCCAAATCCAGGTGTGTCCCTAATGAGGTCACGCAAAGGTAATTAGCACTATCGCCTAATTACTTACCTTCCTGTTTTCTTTAATTAGGACGCAGGGCTAGAGGTGTAAAGGAATTTTAGAGTGGATATTGACATGTAGTGAAAATGCATATGGAATATTAATGGAGAGAGAGAGAGAGAGAGAGAGAGAGAGAGAGTTAATGCATAGGGAGTATATAAAAGCATGGTGTGTGTGTGTGTGTGTGTGTGTGTGTGTGTGTGTGTGTGTGTGTGTGTGTGAGAGAGAGAGAGAGAGAGAGAGAATTAATGCATAGGGTGTATAAATGATCATGGTGTGTGTGTGTGTGTGTGTGTGTGTGTGTGTGTGTGTGTGTGTGTGTGTGTGTGTGAGAGAGAGAGAGAGAGAGAGAGAGAGAGAGAGAATCACAGAATACAGCCGTGATAAATTTAATATATCTCGGTTGTCAGGGTGTGTGGCGACCAGAAAAAACTGTGACATGTGACTGTGTGTGAGAGAGAGAGAAACTAAATATTATCTGGCAAATACAAATGTTTAAGATATACAGGTAGGTAGGGAGAGAGAGAGAGAGAGAGAGAGACCCAAACTCAGACAAATGGAGGGGGGGGGAGAGAAATTAACTTATGCAATTATCCTCTTTACTGCAGACACTCTTTCTCAACCCCTTCACTACGATTGCATCTATTTATTTATCTATTTACTGACATTTTTCTTTCTTTCTCTGTCTTTCTGTTCATTTTTCTTTCTTTCTTTACATTTCTCTTTCTTTCTTTCTTTATATTTTTTCTTACTATTTCCTGCCAGTTTTTGTTGCCTTAAGGAGGGATTTTTGGTGCTGGAGGGATTTTATACAGTCTTCATTAACCCCTTCCCCCCTTGGATCCTTCTGAAGAAAATCGTCTGTAAATAAGAATGATACAATAAATAGTGAAAATAATGAATAAACACGTCGTCGGATTGAAGGGGTTAAGCTGAATAAAATCGTCTTGTCGTAGCAAAAACAATAAAAAAAATCCATACGGCCATTTTATTTAAGCCTAGACGATTTTATTCAGCTGAGGGAAATTCGTCTAGTAGTGAGGGGGAAGGGGTGGGAGCGACAACGCCACTCTAGGTAGAGCGACTGGTCACCTGCCTTAATTGCCAGGACTCGTTAGCCTAGCCCCGGGCCCTTACGCTTCTCAAGATATAACAAACAATAATAGAGATAAACAGAAAAAAGATAAAAAATAGAGATAAACAGAAAAAAGGGATAAAAAATAGATAAAAGAAATAAAAAAATAGATAAACAGAAAAAAGATAAATAATTAATAGAGATAAACAGAAGAGATAAAAAAAAATAGATAAACAGAAAAAGATAAAAAATAGATAAACAGGAAAAAGATAAAAAAATAGATAAACAGGAAAAAGATAAAAAAAATAGATAAACAGAAAAAGATAAAAAAAATAGAGATAAACAGAAAAGAGATAAAAGATAGAGATAGAGAAAACGATAATAATTAGAGATAAACAGAAAAAAGATACAAAATAGAGATAAAAAAGAGGTAGAAAATAAACAGAAAAAAGTGATAACAAATAAAGAACCTGAGTTGAAGCAAATCGTTGTCAGGGAGAAAGAATTTTCAGAATATCCCTAAAATAAAAATAAAAATAAAAAATAAAAATTTAAAAAAAAGCATGAATGATCTTTGAAATTATGAGTAAAAAAAAAAACATTAAGAAAAAAAACAGAAACAAGAGGAAAAATGAAAAATTAATGGAAATAACGAAAGAAAATGGAAACTAATGAACGAAAAAAAAAAAAGGAACAGAAGGCATTACGAGAAAAATTGAAAAAATGAGACAAACATTAATGGAACTGTGAAGAAAAATGAAAATTAATGCTGGACTGAAAAATAAAAAAATGTATGAAATGTTATGAGAAAATCGTAATTAGAGAGAAACAGGAAATGAGGTGACGAGAGAAGAAGAGATAGAGAAGAGAAAAGAGAGAAGAGTGGGGAGAGAAAGGAAGGTGAAAGATAGAGAGAGAAGAGAAGGGGAGGAGGAGGAGGAATGGAGAGGAGAGAGCGGAGGAGAGAGGAGAGGAAAGCAGAGGAGGGGAGAGAAAGAAAACGAAAAATTGGAAGTAAATTTAATAAGAGATTTAAAAGATAAGAAGAAATGAAGGGAGGAAGTGAGATGGAGAGGAAAGGAGGAAAGAGAGAGAGAGAGAGAGAAGATGATACTAAATGCAATGAGAAACGTAATTAAGAGGGAGGAAACGAGGAGAGAGAGAGAGAGAGAGAGAGAGAGAGAAAATGTAATGAGAGAAACGTAATTAAGAGGTAAGAGGAAGCGAGAGTGGAAAGGGAGG
This sequence comes from Coenobita brevimanus, assembly GCF_032717465.1. NCBI lineage: Eukaryota > Metazoa > Arthropoda > Malacostraca > Decapoda > Coenobitidae > Coenobita > Coenobita brevimanus. The sequence continues at coordinate 44,984,723 of NC_136975.1, forward strand.
CGGAAAAGAGAGAGAGAGACAGAGACAGACAGACAGACAGACTGAGAAGGGAAGTGGGGAAAGAAGAGAAAGCTGGATTTGAAAACAGGAAGCAAAAAGTGAAGAGAAATGAAGAAAACAGTAGACATGAGGAGAGAAAAAAAATAAGGAGAGAAAAGGAGAAAGGAAGAAGAAGTAGAAGAAGATTATAAGGAAGTGATGCTGAGAAGAGAAGAGAAGGAAGAGAAATAGGAAGGGGTGGACCGGTAGAGAGAAACTAATTGAAAAGAAAGGGAGGGAGGAGGAGGAAGAAGAGCAGGAGGAGGAAGAGAAGAGGAGGAAGAAGAGCAGGAGGAGGAGATGAGGAGGAAGAGAAGAGGAGGAGGAGGAGGAGAGTGCTAAGAAGAAGCAGTAAGAACTCTAACTTAATAGATCAGTGTGTTTATTGCAGCAGAGAAAAGGACGAGGAGAATGAGAAAAAAAAAAAACAGGAGAAGAAAAAGAAGAGAGGAGGAGGAGAAACAGGAGGAAAAGAGTACAATAACATGAGAAAAAGATGAGACGAGGAGGAGGAGGAGGAAAGAAGATGAAAAAGAAGAGAAAAATAACAAAAATAACGAGAACAGAAGAAAGAAGAGAAAAAATATTAGGAGAGTAGTAGTGGAAGAAGAAGGAAGAGGAGGAGGAGGAAGAAGAAGAAGAAGAGGAGGAGGAGGAGGAGGAGGAAGAGAAGAAGAGGAGAGAAGAGGTCAGGAAGAAAACTGCAAATGGATGGGGCACTGTGGTAATTGGTTAGCCTAATGACAGGGTCGGGAGGTCATTTGTTTGCATTCTTTAGTTGGGCACGCAGGGGGAGAGAGAGAGAGAGAGAGAGAGAGAGAGAGAGGGAGAGAGAGAGAGTTAATATACTTTAGGTGGGCATGGTGGGAAACAATGATATAGGTAGATGGATACATAGATAGATTGATTTATGGATAGATAGATTGAGAGAGAGGGAGAGAGAGAGTTTATATTTAGGTAGGAATGGAAGGAAGCAGTAATATAGATAGATGGATACATAGACATATAGATAGATAGATGTATGGAGAGAGAGAGAGAGAGAGAGAGTTTATATTTAGGTAGGAATGGAGGGAAGCAGTAATATAGATAGATGGATACATAGACATATAGATAGATAGATGTATGGAGAGAGAAGCAGTAATATAGATAGATGGATACATAGACATATAGATAGATAGATGTATGGAGAGAGAGAGAGAGAGAGAGAGAGAGATTTGAGAATTGTAATGATTTTAGGAAGAGGGCGTGGGAAGGGAGAGGAAGTAATAAGTGAATGAGATAGAGGGGAATGTGAGAGAGAATATTAAAGAAAAAAAGAGAGAGAAGATCAGGGAATTGGAAAGGGTATCATAAATGGTAGGGGACAAATAAATGAAGGAATTTTTTTTTTTCCTCTCTCTCTCTCTCTCTCTCTCTCTAATGGGCAAAATCAACCGCTAAGGAGTAGTTTGAAAAATCTCATCCCTTCAACCCAAGGACGTAATTTTAACATTATTTTCGCTATTGTAAGTATTATTATTATTATTATTATTATTATTTTTATTTTTATTATCATTGTTGTTATTTTTATTGTTGTTACTCATTTATTTATTATTTATTTATTTATTTGTGTGTGAAAATGCCCGTGATGGTGGACAGGAAATTGTGGCGTGAAAAATGGAGTGTCAGAACCGTAGAATTTTACTGCCCCTCCCCTCACGCTGCGACGTTTGGTCCGCTACATATATATTTATCTATTTGGTCTATCTATCGTTATCTATTTGTTATCTTTCTATCTATTTTGTGTATCTGTCGTTATCTACTTGTCATAAATTTATCTATTATGTATCTATCGTTATCTGCTTCTTGTTTTCATGTATTTTCTTTTAGGCAACTTGTTATATATTGTATTTATCTATTGCTATGTACGTTTTATTTTATCTATCGTGTGTATCCACCGTTGTGTGCAAGTCTGTGTACACTGGGCACCGGTGAACATCTGCGATCATTAGTTCATTTACACTGTCTCGAAATTGTAAGAAAAGTGAGAGAGAGAGAGAGAGAGAGAATACAAGCCAGTCACTCATACACACAAACGAGCGAATTGGCTGTCACCCCAATTACCACGCTACTGTGTAATGGGGAGAGAGAAGAGGGGGAATTAACTGACTATCATCCGCTCACCTGATGTAGTGCAGCTTACGTCCTCATCACCTTTAACATTCTTTATCTGTCTGTCCTTCTCATTTCCTCGCATTTCCTCTTCTCCCTTTGCATCCTGTCTCATTTTATTCATCATCTTTCCACTTCAATACACTGAATGGCAAGCTGAATGGTTTCCCGCAGCCCAGAAACCATTACCAGCGCTGGGTGGTAATCATATCGCCAAATAACGACTTGTCCTTCTTTCCCCCATTTCATGCTTTCTCACATCACACACACACACACACACACACACACACACACACACACACACACACACACACACACACACACACACACACACACCTAATCTTTTGCAACTTCGTGTGCAATAACAACTTTGCTCACTCCTCAAGTCTGTCAACAGCTTCTCATCCTGCCATCCAAACACTCCTCAAGACGGGTTGATTTTCTGCTGCGTTACGGGCATTATTTTATGTTATTATTATAGTTGTGATGATGATGATGATGATGATGACGATGATGATGAGGAGGAGGAGGAACAGAAGAATGATGATTATGTGAAGAGGAGGGGGAAAATGGTCATGATGACGATGATGATGATGATGATGATGATGAGGAGGAGGAGAATGATGATTATGTGAAGAGGAGGGGGAGAGTGGTCATGATGATGAGGAGGAGGAGGAGAAGGAGAAAAATGGTGATGATGATGATGATGATGATTTGGAGATGTCAGTCGTGCTTTAAAAATTCTGGAAAAACGAAAAAAGAAAAAAGTAAAATTTTCGACACGAGTGAACTGAATTTCAAAATTTCTCGTGACTTTCTTTTCGTCCCTCGTACATTTAATTGTCAAGGCCAGAGTGGGATGGAGAATTTATGGAGAGAGAGAGAGAGAGAGAGAGGGGGGGGGGAGGGCGGACTAAAAGAATGAGAGACAGGCCAACAAAAGAGGGAAAATGGAGGGGACGTAGAGTTTATGAGAGAGAGAGAGAGAGAGAGAGAGAGAGAGAGAGAGAGAGAGAGAGAGGTGGGAAGAGAAGGGTGAAAAATTTATGAGAAAAAGAGAGTGAGTGAGAGAGGTGAAAACTTTATGAGAGAGCAAGAGTGATATTTTAAGCCAACTTTCTTGACGGCGGGAATTAAAGTGAGAGAGAGAGAGAGAGAGAGAGAGAGAGAGAGAGAGAGAGAGAGAGAGAGATTCCAGATACACTAAATACAGGGTTATCCATATATTACCCTTCCCAGTTCTCGTGTGCTCCGGGTACGGCTCATGGAGATGTACCCGCGTCTTCCCTGCATCATTTTCTACTTTCCATAATCTTTTTCATTCATTCTGGTGTGTTTTTTTTAATATCGATTTTTTTTTTTTTCCTGCATGACGCGGTTGGGGAGTGCAATATTCAGACTACCTTGGATTAGTTATAAAAAGACGTCCTCGTACTGAAGGTGTTGTAGGCGAGGAGATAGAGGAGGAAGAGGTAGTGGAAGAAGAGGAGAAGGAGAAGGAGGAAGAGGAGGAGGAGGTGGAAAGAGTAAGATAAAACACGGGTATTATCGAAGAGAAATGGTTAAGAAAGAAAATGATGGTGGTGGTGGTGGTGGTGGTGGTGGTGGTGATGATGATGATGGTGGTGGTGGTGGTGGTGGTGGTGGTGGTAGTAGTAGTGGTGGTGGTGGTGGTGGTGATGATGATGATGATGATGATGATGATAATGATGATGAGGAGGAGGAGGAGGAAGAGAAGATAAGAAATGTATGAAGACGCAGGCACATAAATATTAAACCTAGAGGCAGGGGCTGATATGAGAGAGAGAGAGAGAGAGAGAGAAATTAATGGCTGTGAGAGTTGTACGTTACATGGAAAAAGAGAGGAGTTATTAGGGGAGAGAGATAAGAGATAGATAGATAGATACAGATAGATGGGACAGGTAGCTAGGTAGTCGGACAGACGTACACAAATAGATGTCGATAGATAGATAGATAGACAGAGAGATTGATAGGTAGGTAGATAAAGGAATATAGACAGATGGACATAGATAGATAGATAGACAAATATATATAAAGGTAAATAAATAGATAGGGAACGAATAAAGAAATAAAAAGTACTGAAAGATAGCCATAAATACTCCTTCTTGAACTTTCTTAATATTTCTCTCTGCGTAAAGAAAATTGTCTTCAGGTAGCAAGAATAAAGACAACGTTATCTCTCTTATCAGTACCCAGACGCACTACCCTCTGATTTTTGTCCTTCGTTATCAGGCTGCCCTCTCCCCAACTCACATCTCCTTTACTAATATAACTCTCCATATCTTCCCTCCATCTCACCCATGAACTCCGATGTCGCCCCCCCCCCCAAAAAAAAAAAAAAAAAAAAAAAAAAAAGGATTCCGACCACTAAAAAAAAATGAAAAACTTTGTGGAAAAATTTTGGACTTGCTTGTATTAGGATTTTTTTTTTTTTATTAAACCTCCCAGTTTCCTGTGTGATGTATTTGACGTGTGTGTGTGTGTGTGTGTGTGTGTGTGTGTGTGTGTGTGTGTGTGTTTTACAATCACAAATAAAACACGAATCTCCATAAACTTTGTAATAATAAAAAATTGCCGGTATCAGATTAAATTTGCCAGTTTGTGAGAATATGGTTAAATCAGCAACAAATTGACGTAACCTTTTGTTGTGTGTGTGTGTGTGTGTAATTAGGGATTTGTAAAAGAGAATGATATTTTGTGAAGAGATGGATGTGGTAGAGTGATGAATAGATAAATAGACATGGAAGTTTTACACACACACACACACACACACACACACACACACACACACACACACACACCATATAGTTAAGGGGAAAAATGAAATAAACGATTCACAAGAAGATTGGAAAGGGCATATAAAAGGAAGGAACGAGGGACATTGAGAAAATAGAATGTGAGAGAGAGAGAGAGAGAGAGAGAGAGAGAGAGACTAGGATGGGATATTTCCTGAGTGAATAGAGGCAGACAAATACATAATGTGTGTGTGTGTGTGTGTGTGTGTGTGTGTGTGTGTGTGTGTGTGTGTGTGTGTGTGTGTGTGTGTGTGTGAACCAAACTTGATGAATGGGATGGCGGTCTTCTTATGGGCCATTTTATTTACTTAACTTTATTTATTTATTTATTTTTTTAACATGGCAAGATCAACATAAACACTTTGGGTCCGATTTAAGCCAAACTAGGTGGAAGGGTTGAGGGTCAGGCAGGGATGAGAACAATAAATGAAAGACGTAGGTAATAGAACAGGCTAAAATTTCGACCCTATATCTCTAGCAATTTACATCCGATTTGGGCGAAACTTGGTGGAATGATTGAGGGTCAGGCAAGGATGAAGCAACTTGATTTTGAGAACAATAGGTCAAAGGTCAGGGTCACAGGGCAAAGTCAATATTCAGCCAGTAGACCAATGCTGAGGCGCGGGTGTTACACTTGTGCTCCTTCTTGATATGCTTATTATTATTATTATTATTATTATTATTATTATTATTATTTATTATTATTATTATTATTATTACTGTTTCTATTATGAATCATGTTAATATGCGTAACAACACTGATATTTCCCATGTATTAATTTCCTATGCTTTCTTGCAGGTAATTTGCAGTCTTCATTTCCCGTACTACAGCACCGTAAGTAAAAAAAGAAAAAAAAAAAATACCTTCCATACCTGGCTACAGTGAGCGGAAAAAATGTTGGTACTCGCACTTTGCTTCCTCCATGAAATACAGGGCGAAAACTTTTGAAACACTCCATTAATCTGTGTATCCGTATTATTAAAAAAAAAAAAAAAAAAAAGGCGAAAGGTGTGAAAATATAAGTATGATTTTTTGCATTTGTGGGAGAGTATTTTTTTTTTCTGAATATTTGTCTGTCTGTCGGTCTGTTTGTCTGTCTATCTGTTTGTCTTTCGGTCTGTTGGTCTGTCATTCGGTCTGTTTGTCTATCTGTTGCTCTGTCTGTTGGTCTGTCTGTCTGACTTTCGGAATGTTTGTCTGTCGATCTGTTTCTCTGTCTGTCGGTCTGTTTGTCTGTCCATCTGTTTCTCCGTCTGTCGGTCTGTCTGTCTGTCTGTAAACTCGTATTGGCTGGAAAGTTTTAAGTGAAGATTGGCACTCAGTAGAATAGGAAAACACGACCGAGACACTGAAGTAGAGAGTGTAGAATCCTAGGAGGGGTAGAAGAGGGGTAGAAAAGACGTAGGACAGTAGATGGTGGCAGTAGAAAGGGGTAGACGAGAGAGAAGATAAAGACGGTCAGGCAGAGGGTAGATGTGGTAGGGTGAAACAGAAGAGACTGGCAGCACAGAATGGTGAAGCAAAAGATAGTGATAGGACAGGTTAGAGACATGAGAGGCCCAGATGGTGAAACAGGAGGTAGAGATAGTAGATGAAACTATTTTATTTAACCTAGCTTTACGTGGCTTTACTTCATTTTACTAAACATAAGAACTGAGGCAGCGAGGGAAAAATATCCAAGCTTTTGTTTGTGGTTTATATATCACCTCCATCCATTTTTCTTATTTCTTTCCTTTTTCTTGTCTTATCTTATTTTCTTTGTTATTCTTATTTTACTTTGTGTCTTTGCATTTCTTTTTCATATATTTTCTTACTTTTTAGTTTCTTTATATTTTTCAATTTTGTTTTATTTTCTTATTTTTCACTTTTCCTGTCGTTTTCTCATACTGTATTTTCTTATTTTTCTTGTTTATTTTTGTCTTTTCATCCTCTTCTGATTTTTTTTATTTAATTTTTCTTTTTGATTTACTTTTTTCTTTTTCTTACATTTCCTTTCTTTTCTTATTTCTTTTCCTATTTTTCTTATTTCTTTTCTTTTTCGTATTCTTTTCCTTTTCTTATTTCTCTTCTGATTTATTTTATTTCCTTTCTTTTATTTCTTTCCTTCTTCCTTCTCCCTGCAGTTCCATTTTTCTCCCGCGTCATCTCTTTTATATTTCTCCTCGTTCAGTGATTTTATATTTTTCTTTTACCGGAGTTTCTCGTTCCTTCCCCTGATTTTATGCAAGGAAATATTGAGAGAGAGAGAGAGAGAGAGAATTATCGTTGCCTTGACCTTCAGTACAATGTTAAGGTCACTTGATTGTATAAGTATTAATGGCGTCCTTAGAGAGGTAAAGATAACTCTCTCTCTCTCTCTCTCAACCAGTGCGGTAAATTTTTAGAACTGGCAGGAATGGAGAGAGAGGGAGAGAGAGAGAGCTCAAAGGGGTACAAAGGAAAGCATCCCTGTTGGTGTTTCTCAGAGGCTATTTTTAACACTGGAGTGACTAACTGTGGTATCTGTTTTATAAGATTAACCGGAATAGAGTTGCCTCGACCTTGAATGGGTTGATAGTGACACTTTTAACTCCGCAGGCTGCTATACTCGCCCTTGAGAGAGAGAGAGAGAGAGAGAGAGAGAGAGAGAGAGAGAGAGAGAGGAGGAGGGATTAGAGGGATATGAGAAAAGAGAAAGGAAGAGGATAAAAAAAAAAAGAGGGCGAAAGCGGTTGAAGGAGAGAGAGAGAGAGAGAGAGAGCTATCTTTAACTCGTCTGGAAAGCCATCAATTTTTATGTAATCTCTGAGCCTTAAGTATGTCATAAAGGCCTTTAAAGAGCCCATAAATGCAATGCTCTCTCTCTCTCTCTCTCTCTCTCTCTCTCTCTCTCTCTCTCTCTCTCTCTCTCTCTCTCTCCACACACACATGCACACCTATTCTCTCTCTCTCTCTCTCTCTCTCTCTCTCTCTCTCTCTCTCTCTCTCTCTCTCTCTCTCTCTCAAACTTTCTTATAAGCAATCTTAAAGAACGAGAAACTTTGTCTAAGAAAAATGCTTGACGAGGGAGTGAGAGGAAATGAATAAGTTCTAAGGAGAGGAGGAGGAAGAGAGGTGAATAATAGTTGAATGAGTGAAGTAAATAAGATGAATAAGTACCAGGCTTGAATAGGAGAGTTGGCAGTAATGAATGAGAGAAAAAATGAATGAGTGTTGAGTTAGAGGAGTTGAATAAGAAGAGGTGAATCAGAGTCAAGAGATGAGAGTTAAGTGTTGAATAGAATGAATAATAATTATGTAACAGACGAGAGTTGAATGATATTGCAATAGAGTTCATTATGATTGCAGAATTGAAAGCTGCAAAGAGATGAAGCCAGAACTACGAAATGAATTAGAGGTGAGTGAGGAATGATAAATAAGAACTGAATAAGATTGTTGAATAGGTGGTGAATGAGAGTTGACGAGGTGAATAACAAGAGCTGAATAAATAAATTGGACAAGTGTTGAATAAGTGGCATTCATGGAGTTAAGTGTTCAGTAAGACGTCAGAGAGGAATTGACACTATGAAGGAACTAGAGAGGGAGAGAGAGATGGTGTCAGATTGCGTGTTAGGAATTACGTATAGGGTTTGTGTGTGTGTGTGTGTGTGTGTGTGAGAGAGAGAGAGAGAGAGAATGTGGGTGAACAAAGTTAAAATTTAATTGTCCATCATAGCCATAAAAATCAAAGTCAAAACAAGGTTAGCAGTACAGCGCACACACACACACACACACACACACACACACACACACACACACACACACACACACACACACACACACACACACACACACCGCCCTTGTCTGTTTGTACTGATGGTAATTGGAGTGATATGATTTTTTTTACACCTATGAAATGTGTAATTAAACAAAAATATTGATCATCAGCCAGCAAACACGATTTTTTGCACTATTGACGAAGTAAAGGGACCCGTTGAAAATGTTGCAGTGCAGTTGATAGGTGGTTGCATGTGTGTGTGTGTGTGTGTGTGTGTGTGTGCGTGTGTGTGTGGGATGGATGGATGGGTGGATGAATGGATAGGTGGATGGATGTGTGTGTGTGTATGGGTGGGTGTGTGAATGTGTGTGTGTGGGATGGATGGATGGATGGGTGGATGGATGGATGTGTGTGTGTGTGTGTGTGTGTGTGTGTGTGTGTGTGTGTGTGTGTACAGTCTTTATAAATATTTTCCATGTATTTCGTTGGACGCTTTCAAACCCTTTCAGTCCGAGAATTTTCCCTATATCAGAAAAGAATAGTCTGACTGGAGAGAGAGAGAGAGAGAGAGAGAGAGAGAGAGAGAGAGAGAGAGAGAGAGAGAGAGAGAGAGAGAGAGAGAAATTAACGCTGCTGTGTTTGTTGATTGTACAAATTAGTGTTGATTCAGATGTGGATGTTTGTTGCTTTGTTTGTTCCACTCGATCTCTGTCAACATCAAGTGTGTTTATTGTGACCCGTTCAGTTATATCTATTTAAATCTATCTATGTCTATCTATCTGTCTGTATCTATCTTTATCTATCTATCTGTTTATATCTATCTATCTATATCCGTTCTTATGTGTCTATGTCTATTTATATTGATGTGTTTTCGGAACCGTCTCTTTGTGTTAGAGAGAGAGAGAAAGAGAGAGAGAGAGAGAGAGAATTTAATCTTAGTTCCAGTCTCAAAAAATGCAGTTGTCTCTTCTGTTTGGTGCAAAAAAACAAAAGAAAAAAAACAAAAACAAAAATATATAAAGCCCCGAAATTCCCAATCTAGTTCGTCTTAATTAAAAAAAATGGTTTTGTCACTCATGTCCGGTGTTAGAGATTAGAGAGAGAGAGAGAGAGAGAATTCTAAATCTAGCCCGAATCTCGAAAAAACGCAATTCTCTCTCTCTCTCTCTCTCTCTCTCTCTCTCTCTCTCTCTCTCTCTCTCTCTCTCTCTTGTCTATTTCTAAGGACGTCTAGTGCCAAACATCTAAACTTCGCAAATCCCCGTTCACCTAAACCGCCGTTCATCTAAATCGTCGTTCATCTAAATCCCCGTTCATCTGAATCACCTTTCATCTAAATCCCCGTTCATCTAAATCCACGTTCATCTAAATCCACGTTCATCTAAATCACCTTTCATCTAAATCGCCGTTCATCTAAATCCCCGTTCATCTAAATCCCCGTTCATCTAAACCGGCGTTCATATAAATCCCCGTTCATCTACATCGCCGTTCAGCTAATCTTCCCAAATCGTCGTTCTAACCTGCATTGCGTGTCGTGGTAGGGGGGGGGTGTTAAAAAAAAAAAAAAAGCTTAAAAAAAATAATAATAGAAAATAAATGGACACGGAACAGCGTCATTTCCACATAAAGAAATCATTGGCGCTTGAATGTTGGGTGTGTGGGGTGGGAGTGAGGTGGGGTGGGAGTGAGGTGGGGTGGGCGGGAGTGGGTGGGAGTGAGGTGGGTAGGGCGGGAGTGAATTGGAAAGTTGAGCAAAGGTTGAACTTCATATTATATTGGAAGATTTTTTTTTTTTTTGTCTTGTCTTCCTTCAATTCTTTCTCTCATTATTTTCTTTTTTTCTTTATTTTTCTTTTTCTTTCATGCTTTTTCTTTTATCTCTTTCTTTTTTATTTACTCATTTTTAGTTACCTCTTTACCCTCCAACTACTTCACACCGATGACGTACTTAATTACTTTTTCGTGCTACCGCCAGACGATTTTATTCTGACTTTTCGAACTGGACGATTTTAATACACGTAAATTTCCCTGACCCCTTCAAGGCGAAAAGTGTCCCCTAAAATAATATAATTGGGAGGTTACGAGCTAGGAAGAATATCCGTATACCCAGAAATAATACGATATTGTAAGGGGAAAATATTACATGGGAATAAGGATGAGGGATGAGGGTGTGGGTGAATGTGTGTAATTCACCGGGTCGGTCAGGATCACTTGATGGTCGTGATCGTCAGCTTTTACCCTCCCGGAAGGGAGCTGAGAGCTCATATAGTCCGATCTAAGGGCAAGGCTGTGACCTTCACACACCCACACACCCGTCCCCTTGCTCGAGGGGGACAGTAACCACCCACTTCGTCAGTGAAACTTTTCGCAACCTGAGCGAGGCGCGAACTCCCGTCTACCAGATGGCAAGCGAGAACGTTACCACACACACACACACACACACACACACACACACACACACACACACACACACACACACACACACACACACACACACACACACACACACACACACACACACCACCAGAACGGCTCCCTGACCGTCAATAAAAACGTCGGAGAAACGAAGTGGAGAGAGAGAGAGAGAAAGAGAGAGAGTGAGTCAGACTACCTCCAACAGGGTCTCTATCGCCCCTTCAAGCAAACAAGAAAAAAAAAAAGAAAAGAAAAAAGAAAAAATCGTGCGAATGTACAATATATTAAAAAAAAATAAAGACGTCATTTTACAGAACTATTTATATAAATTTCCACCTTATCCATTTTTATTTATTCATTTTTAGGGGAGCCTCATCAGGAGCGTAGGGAGCCGGGGCTAGGCTGAGCTAAAATCTTAAAAAATATAGTAAAAGCAAAAGTAAGTAAATAAATCAGAGAATGGAAAGCCCTTGAAATATGAAGACGGTTTAGATTTTTTAGTTCTCTCTCTCTCTCTCTCTCTCTCTCTCTCTCACACACACACACACACACACACACACACACACACACACACACACACACACACACGCACTATCGCAGCGTGCAGTCCTGGGGATATGACCTTTTTCCTGAGTGTTATGTCCTTCAGTGAAAAGAAAAAAGCCACACACACACACACACACACACACACACACACACACACACATACAGAGAGAGAGAGAGAGAGAGAGAGAGAGAGAGAGAGAACATTTATTTTTTATCCCCGCCAGCGAGCTTGGGCGGAGATTATGTATTCACACATCGTATGTTTGTCTGTATGCAAGATATCTCAAAAAGTTACCATCGGATTCCATTGAAATTTGATAAGATAGACTAGCCTGGGGTCAAGGAAGAGTTGAATAGATTTTGAGGTGGATCTGGGTCCTGGTGCAGAAATAAATCATAAATTGAACTCGTATTGACGCTGGCGAAGGTATGCTCTCAGGGCGGTATTCTGGCACGGTTAGGAAGCTCACAAACGCCTCTTCCCTACCGATTTATTTCTGATTGTGTTCCTTTACTGTATTATTGTGTGTTGTTCCTGCAATGTATGTCGATTTTAAAAAGATATGCAAAGCTTAAAAAGGATGTTAATAATTTGGAAAATAAATCGCCAAGGAAGAGGTGCTAGAGAGCCTCCTTGCCCAACGAGAATAGGGTCTCACAGTGGTTTCTAGTTCCACATATGTTTTGTATTACTCTCTCTCTCTCTCTCTCTCTCTCTCTCTCTCTCTCTCTCTCTCTCTCTCTCTCTCTCTCTCTCTCTCTCTCTCTCTCTCTCTCTCTTTTGACCTAATATTTCCTGGTTCCGACTTTCTAATCAGTCAGTCAGTAGGTGGATTAGTCGGTCAGTCAGCCAGTCAGTCCCCTTTCTCTCTCTCGGCCACATATTATCGCCTATGCACACACACCAGCGGGTATTTACATCTTCTGTCTGTCTGTAAATGTCGCTCTGTTTCGCCAGCTTAAGTACTTGTCTCTATGCAGGATTGGACTAACTTCTTCATGTATAGTGGGGGATAAGTTTGCACTATTATTTCTACCCTACGTGTCACTTTTCTTTGCTGGCCAGTGTTCCTAAGGTGAGAGAGGCTTGGTGTGTGTCTTCTGTCTATATGTGATACTCTTTGCTTAATATTTCACAGCACTTCCCTCGCACAGCACTGCATCTCACAGTTCACCCGCACAGCACACCATCTCACAGCACTCAGCACTTCTGTCTCGGTACAGCATCCCACAGCACTCAGCACTTCAATCTCAGTACAGTATCTCATAGCCCTCAGCACTTTCATCTCAGCACACCATCTCACAGCAGCATCCAATTACTCACTGTTGCTTGTTTGATGGTGGGGAAGGGGGGGGTTGTTTGGGGGGGTAGGTGTTGGAACTGTGTGTGTGTGTGTGTGTGTGTGTGTGTGTGTGTGCGTGTGAGTATGTGTGTGTGTGTGTGTGTGTGTGTGTGTGTGTGTGTGTGTGTGTGTGTGTGTGTGTGTGTGTGTGTGTGTGTGTGTGTGTGTGTGTGTGTGCCTAATTGATGCCGACAGACGCTAACAGCCTTGTTGTCGGAGTGGAGACAGTCGATAGCTGAGTACCAGTGACGGGGGGGGAGGGAGGGAGTGCGGCTGTTGTGGGTGTCCATGGTTAGTCTAAATTTAATATAGTTCAGGAATATTGTTTGTTTTGATTTATTTTTCCCTCTAATTACTTATGTTAAATTGAAGCGGTGACGTCACACATCATTAAGTCTGACGTCATTACCAGCTCAATTTATAGTCCTTCGTGTTCTAATTATTTCATGCCGGATTTTTTTTTTATCATTATTACCCTCATTATAATCATTACCCGCCTCATTTAATTTTTATGGCCCCAATTATCCCTTGGTCAGTTATCAGCAAGTTTATAGTCCTTCGTTTTTCAGTTATTGCAGGCCAGTCTCCTTGGTTACTATTCTGATTCTAGTTATTATTCTTTATCCAGTTATATTACTCTGTTTTCATTTATTCCCTTGGCTATAATTATTAACTATGATTCCTTCTTAACTGTCCCCCTAATTACAGTTATTCTCCCCTAAT
>NC_136975.1:45003492-45013492 GCF_032717465.1 Coenobita brevimanus
GGTTCTCAGTGCAGCAAAGGTAGTAACGGAAATGTCGTTGTTGTTGACTGATAGACGGGAATGAAGATCTGAGATGTTGTGAAAGTGGGAATGTTTTGTGTGTGTGTGTGTGTGTGTGTGTGTGTGTGTGTGTGTGTGTGTGTGTGTGTGTGTGTGTGTGTGTGTGTGTGTGTGTTCATCAAACGGAACTTGGCCACTTACTGAATGGTGGAAATTTGATGATCCTTGGTTATGAGGTAGGAACGAGTCTCCTTGGTTACTAGTCAAATTTACCCCCTCAGTCTGACTACACCTGGCCATCAACTGAGCGAAAAGTGGTCAGATGAAAAGAAATCGACAATATTGAAGAAAATAATGGAATCTGAATAGGGCAGTGAAATGGCCGGGGACAGGATGACTTGGAGGCGATTTGTTTGTGGCCACCTCTTACGGAATTAACGCGTCTGGCAGTAGATAGATAGAGAGATGAATAGGTCTGAGTTGAACCGATCCTGAAAGTAGACATATTGAAAAAGCATACAGGATTGAGGACATTCTAGCCTCCCATTCTCTCCCGCACCCCTCAGAAGAGAGAGAGAGAGAGAGAGAGAGAGAGAGAGAGAGGGAGGAAAAAGAAAATTTGCCTGACAAGTTCATTAAAGAGATGATTAGAAAAGAGAGAGAAAAAAAATAGAGGATACGTGTCGACATTTCTCATTAACATTTCTTCATAACCCCGAAAAATAAAAGATGGCGACACCGAAAAACAAGAGATAAAAAAAAAGAAAGAAAATAGACGTAATGTTCAATTTTTTTTTTTTTAAGATTTGGGCTATTTTTTTATTTTCATTTTTTTTTGTATGATTTTTTTTTTTTTTTTGAGGGGGGTGCTAGGTATAGTATGTGAGAGTGAGGCGTGCTTAGTTTTTTCGCTATTTCGATGTTGCTATTGTTGTTGTTTTTGAAAGGAAAGACTTTTATTTAAACCTTCACTCTGTCTATATTATCCAACCTACAACTGAATAAATGAATAAATAAATGAATAAATAGAAATAGAATGATAGTTGCCAGCGTGTTAAATATTATGGTTTGTGGCTTGATGATAGAATTACCTGGATTAGTGTTAAATTAATCCCGCTTTTGCCTTGTTCATATTTGCTGATTACAGGATTTTACTGCTGAACATGGGGAGGGATGGGTTGTTTATTATTTTTATTATTATTATTATTATTATTATTATTATTGTTGTTGTTGTTGTTGTTGTTCTTGTTCTTGTTATCAACATCATCATCATCATCATCATCATCACTGTGCTTTTCCTGTAGGGTCAGGACTGATATATATATATATATATATATATATATATATATATATATATATATATATATATATATATTTTTTTTTTTTTTTTTTTTTTTTTTTGAGGGGGAAAAGGGAGCATCACCAAGATTGCCTATGCTTGTCTTTGGTTGTTGTTTTTGTTGTTATTATTCATGTTAATCTGGTCGTCTGAACGTGAACCCAGTGGACTGCAGGGTGAAGTTGCCCTCATCCTGCAGTCCACCATCGTCCTGTCGTGGAATGGGGACGGAGGTGAGGGACGATTGCATAACCGGGCAGTGGAGCCGCTCAGTTATATCAGTGTCACCGCAGGAAGGCGCCCCTCCCCAGCACAGAGCCTTCCAAGACCACGAGGAAAACCCTTGGTGTGAGGAAAATATATATTTGTTGGCAGAGTCTTTTATCCATTTTGATTTTAGCGTAATGGTGAGAGTGATGCATGGAGGGATTTGGTAAGGAGGGACACACACACACACACACACACACACACACACACACACACACACACACACACACACACACACACACACACACACACACACACACACACACCACTTATTCTGTATCACCCATTACTCAAAAGTAATCCAAATAAATAACACTTTTATCCCAAAATTAATGGCTTGGGAATAATTCAGCACCTGTATAGAACATGTATGATTTAGATTATTGATAGCAGGCCATTTAAAATTAATAGGCCTATATATTCACCATATTGCTTTGACCATTAACCCCTTATTTCCCCTTCAGTGCCATGATGTGTAGTTTACTTTATTCTCGCTGTCCGGACGATTTTCTTCAGCGCGAGAGAAACTTGGTCCCTTAGTCTCGTTGGTTCTCCCTAGCACCTCTTCCTTAGCGACTTATTCTTGCATACAGCTGATTAATATCCTGTTGTACGTTGTTTATGCAGAGTTTGGCGGTATTAGATGGACTCGTGCAACACAGGGGAGGACAGTAAGGTGTAATAAGCAAAATGAATCACTTAAGGAAAGGTGTTTGGGAGTAGCCTCTGTTATCCCTTTCACTCCAATGGGCCCCTGCAACTATGTACGTCTTGCTGTTCAGTGTACACACAACATGTACACCTTGCTCATAATCGTAGAGTCCTTGGATCTACACAGTGCAATTCACGTTGCACACGCCATGTACACCTTCCTATTAAACGTACAGTCCTCCATGTACACCTTGCCATTAAACGTACAGTCCTCCATGTACACCTTCCTTTTAAACGTACAATCATCCATGTACACTTTCCAGTTAAACGTACGGTCCTCCATGTACACCTTGCTGTTCAGTGTGCACATTATTTGCACACGTATTCATAGGTGTACGCCTCATGTATACCTCGTTAGCAGTGTGTATATCTCACGTGTACATCTCGCAGGTGTTCTTCCGGCTCTTAATTACCTCCCACAGGTGTACACAGTGGTTTATTAAAGGTGCACACATTACAGGAAGTACAGTATGTAAAAATTTCCGTCTTTATATATTTGGAACAGTGGATGAAGTGTGTGTGTGTGTGTGTGTGTGTGTGTGTGTGTGTGTGTGTGTGTGTGTGTGTGGCCTCATTTTTTGACCGCCCACTAGCGTCATTCCGAATTACCCTCACAGAAAAAAAAAAAAAAAAATGCCACGGTAACATTAACCATTTTGTAGCTGTGGCAGAGAAAGAGAGAGAGAGAGAGAGAGAGAGAGAGAGAGAGAGAGAGAGAAATTAACAGGGCGCAAAAGCCATATTATTCGCTGATGATCACCTCTTTCATAAGTACGATTTTTTTTTTCTTCTGAGTCATATCGGTCATCACAACAACAGCAAGAACAACAACAACAAGAAACACATCATCATCATCATCATCATACAAACACATCATCATCATCATCATCATACAAACACATCATCATCATCATCATCATCATCATCATCATCATCATCATCACTCAAGTTCTATTATTATTTCAACTGGGTAGGATACAGAAACAAAATAATGAACCACCACCACAACCACAACCACCACACCACCACCACACCACCATCACCACCACCTCCACCACCACCACACCTTCATTATCGTTGCATATGCGATGGAGGAAAAAGGCATCAGTTTACTTGTTTTGGTGAGAGGACACAAAAAAATGGCGTGCAGTAACAATTGTGTGTGTGTGTGGGTGGGTGTGGGTGTGTGTGTGTGTGTGTGTGTGTGTGTGTGTGTGTGTGTGTGTGTGTGGGTGGGTGGGTGTGTGTGGGTGGGTGTGTGTGGGTGTGGGTGTGTGTATGTGTGTGTGTGGGTGGGTGTGGGTGTGGGTGTGTGTGTGCGCAAAGTAATAATCGGAAAATATCGTATGCCTGCGAGTGTGTGTATAGAAAAATGGAAATTCATGTTTGTGTATAAAAATAATGGAGGGAAATTTGTGTGTGTGTGTGTGTGTGTGTGTGTGTGTGTGTGTGTGTGTGTGTGTGTGTGTGTGTGTGTGTGTGTTTGTCTGCCTCACACACTGCTTTAAAACTGCCAACCGGCCTCTTGTTGCAGTATATATGTTGGTTTTATAATAAGCTCGCTGTTATTCCCACACACAATAACAGCGCACTGAGAATGATGGATATTGCTGCCTTGCTTTTGTGTGTGTGTGTGTGTGTGTGTGTGTGTGTGTGTGTGAGAGAGAGAGAGAGAGAGAGAGACGACAGGGGCTCTCTCTGTCTCACTTTTTAACGTTTTGATCCCTGCGTTTTGTGTGTGTGTGTGTGTGTGTGTGTGTGTGTGTGTGTGTGTGTGTGTGTGAGAGAGAGAGAGAGAGAGAGAGAGAGAGAGAGAGAATGTCACTTACACAGCTGGGGTTACAAAAGAAAGATTTTATGCAAATGAAAACTTGAAGTCGCGCACGGGGACAGAAAGCCAGGCATACATACATACATACATACATACGTACATACATACACATACAAATATACCTACATGCATACATATATACATTTACACATGGACATAGAAATAAGCACACACACACACACACACACACACACACACACACACACACACACACACACACACACACACACACACACACACACACACACACACACACACACACACACACATAGAGCAGCCTGTATGCATAAACAGCCACATACAGTATTTAATGTGTTTGTGTGTGTTTATGTATGTGGGTGAAGGACAGCGCAGGGCAGGTTGAAGGTGTGTTTAGGGCAGAGCAAGGCAGGGCAGGGCAGGGCGGGACACGGCAGGGAAGAGGAGGGTAGGACTGTGAAAGCTGAAGATATAATGTGTAGGAGGGGGGAAAGGGAGCTAAACATGGAAGGATCGAGATGGGAAGGACTAACAAAGTAAGAAAGGGAGGGGGGAAAAAAAAAAAAAAAAGAGGAAACTGAGTGAAAGGAAAGGGAAAAAATGAAAGGAAAGGGAAGGCATTTTAAAGAATAGAAAAAATGGAAGTGCAGGGCAAGGCATGGCAGGGCAGGGCAGGACAGGGCAGGTGTTAAATGCAGGACAGATATAGGACTGAGGACTTAAACCGTGCATTTGTCGGATAATCTTAGGAGTATAATTAGCAGAACTGTGCATATGTATCTTGGGGAGAGGAGCATATCGTATATCAGGGTGGGGAGGGTGGGGGAGCATACCTGGGGAGTGAAGCATAATGTAGAGCTTATAGTGGGGAGAGGAGAATGTGGGAATGAGGGGAGGGGAGGATATGTAGGAGAATATATCCAAGGGGAGAAGGGATCATATTATGGGGAGAAAAATTTGTAATGGGTAGGGGAAAAGGAGGGATGGCAAAGTGGGTAGAGGAGCATATAGTTTTGGTGAAGAGGGGGGTATAGCTTGCACGAAGGTTCCAAGAATCAAGGCGATAAAAGCCATTGTGCTCTCTCTCTCTCTCTCTCTCTCTCTCTCTCTCTCTGTATATATGAGTCGCTGGGGGTGGGGGGTGTAGCTTCCCATAGGACAAGGCAGGAGTCGGGCTTACGCTGCTAGTCAAATACGAGAGCCATTCATCATACAGGCGTGTAAAGGTGAATTAATTGGCCTTGAATAATGACAGCCCCTGAATTGCAAACAGTCACGCAGCTCCTACCGTAATATGGGGGCGAGAGGGAGATAATTCACTTCAGTTTAATCATTCATGCCCTTGCAGAGATCAAAGGGCGTTGCATTGTCTCTCTCTCTCATCATCCCATGTATTGCCAGTGTTGCAAATTGATGTTAATGAGAGCCGCGGTGGTTCGGTGATTGGGGTGTTTGTCTTTTGATGTGCGTGTGCCCTGAGGCTGGTTCTGAATCATTAAGCGGAAGACATTTAAAGCTGGTAGAATTTCCCTGAATATTCTACCGTTATCTATCTGTATCAATCTAACTATATTAATCTCCATCATCTCTCCGTCTGTCTTTCTGTCAGTCTTGGCATCCGGTCATTTTTAACTGAATTGCATATACATATCTATTTATCTATCTGTCAGTCTATCTATCTATCTGTCTATTACTACTTTGCACCCCTCCATTTCTTGCTAAGTTGCATATGCATTTTGTGACTTGCAAACATAACCAGTGGAACTTTTCGACTTTCACGTGCACTACGGTACTCTCTCAGACGCCAATCCTGAGTCATACGAGTACTTGACCAGCATGAGAGAGATTTATTTCTGGTTGTCACTCTTCTTTTGATGATAATGATGATGATGATGAGGAGGAGGAGGAGAAGGAGGAAGAGGAGTAGGAGGAGGAGGAGGAGAAGGAGAATAATGATGATGATGAAGAGGAGGAGGAGGAGGAGGAGGACGATGATGATGATGATGTATACGTTTTACCTGGTGTGCGTAGAGGTTAAATATAAGCGGATTGTTATGAAGAGGGGACCTGTAATAGGATAGGAGCCTAATTATACCGTTGTAATTAGCAGAGTGTAATTAGGGGAAGGTAATAATGAGGGAGGGAGGTTATTAGGAACACAGTATAGGTATCAGGTAGGCAGTAGATAGATAGAAGTAGATAATCATAAGGTAGTTAAGTATAAGGGAAGGTGGTATTAGTAAGAGAGTAGAGGTAGTAGGTATAGGGTTAATATAAGGTAGATAAGTATAAGGGAAGGTGGTATTAGTAAGGGTATAGGTATTAGGTAGATGGTAGATAAGTATAAGGGAAGTGGTATTAGTAAGAGAGATTTAGTAGATATATGGTTGACGAGTATAAGGGATGAGGGAGGTGGTATAAGTGAGAGAAATTTAGTTTTGTAATATAAGGTTAGGGATCTTTATTAACCTCGAATAAAGCAAATTCAGACCAAGTAAAGGTAGGCTATCGACTTAAATATAAAAAAAATAAAGAAATGCATAATATAAATGAATAAAATAATGGGCCCCAAGCAATGTATAACTAGTGTATTTATGTCCTGTAGAGAGAGAGAGGGGGGGGGTCCAGGGGCTACTTATACAAATTTTTCTGAAGTTTAATTTGTGTATAAGATATAGTATGGCTAATGTATTATCTATCTGTCTGTCTGTGTCTATCTGTCTGTCTGTCTAAGGTACTTGATAGATACAATACCTGGGCAGGAGGTCAATTAAGGTCGCCTCCTTGCCCACCTACTCTGGTCAGATAAATTCCTGCCCAGTATTTTTACGTGCCGGGAGATGAACGGCATTTAGTTGCAACATTGTTTTAGTTGCAACGTTGTTTTAGCTGCAGTGTTGTTTTAATTTGCAACATTGTTTTAGTTGCAACGTTGTTTTAGTTGCAACGTTGTTTTAGCTGCAATGTTGTTTTAGTTGCAACGTTGTTTTAGTTGCAACGTTGTTTTAGTCGCAACGTTGTTTTAGTTGCAAAGTTGTTTAGTTGCAACGTTGCTTTAGTTGCAAAGTTGTTTAGTTGCAACGTTGTTTTAGTTGTAACGTTGTTTTAGTTGCATCGTTGATTTAATTGCAGCATTGTTTTAGTTGCAACGTCAGTTTCGTACCGTAACTTCCTGAATTTAAACGCAACAACAATTTCATAACAGCTTGGATTTTTTTGTTTACGGTACATGTAATTGAGTAAGAATATAATTTTTTTTAACTTCATTATTTTTTCTTAGCAATTTTTAACAAAGAGAAACATCAGCTTTGCAACAGCGTCAATTTGCTGGCAGTACGAATTTCATAACAATTTCGTTTTAACATAACTTTCGGAACAACTTTTACGAGTAGTGTTAGTATAAATTTCATAACAATTTCGTTGCACCATAACTTTTGCAACAACTTTTACGAGTAGTGTCAGTATTAATTTCATAACAATTTCGTTTTAACATACCTTTCGGAACAACTTTTACGAGTAGTGTCAGTGGAAATTTCGTAATGACGTCAATTTGCTGCCGCTATAAATTTCGTGGCAAGTTAATGAATAGAAACATAAATTAAGAAAGAGCTTTAATTTAGCCGGATTATAAATTTCCTAATAAGGTTATTTTAGCAGTAACAATAAATTAGGTGTTGGGTGGATAAGATGGATGGTGTACCGTAGAGGGAGAATGTGTGTGTGTGTGTGTGTGTGTGTGTGTGTGTGTGTGTGTGTGTGTGTGTGTGCTTGAAATGAAAGATGTTGACTTAAAAATGTTAAATATCAGCATCAGGATTAAACTGAAGGTATTTGGTTGGTTGTGTGTGTGTGTGTGTGTGTGTGTTTGTGTGTGTGTGTGTGTGTGTGTGTGTGTGTGTGTGTGTGTGTGTGTGTGTGTGTGTGTGTGTGCTTGAAAGAAAATAATAACCTAAAAATGTTAAAGTTCAGATTTTCAATACTGTAATAACACTCAGACATTTTGGTGGCTAAAGGCTTGTCTGATGAGCTAAACAGGGATATTGATGCACGAAAAGGTGGACAATTTTCGGTGTTTCAGCCTTTGGTTCTTTTACTTCTTGAAAATTTTTGAAACATTGTGTATGCAGTTTTAATATATTCAGATTAAACCACCGCACAGTATTATTATTATTATTATTTTATTATTATTGTTATTATTATTATTATTATTATTATTATTACTGTTATTATTATTATATTTACTACTACTACTACTATTTTGTTATTATTATTATTATTTTTAGTTAGAAGGCATTAAAAGGATCATTATATTGGTCAAATTGTCCTAAATTTTCACATCGGACAGTAAGGGAATTGGATATTTAATAGTTCGGCCCTTTTTTTTTTTCTTTTTTCTTTTGCCCCATATTTATTTTTAAAGCGCCGATAATACTTAAAATATGAACGAAATTATTTGGATTAAACTTTTTCCAAATTTTTTCGTCTCACGAGGCTAATGGGATTGTATGTACCCGGCCTGTTTTTTTTTTTTTTTTTTTTTTTTCGTCTTTCCCATATTTCTTCAGAAGTAGCGGTAATGCTTTAATTTAGGCTTCATTACTTGGGAGTTGGGTACACGAAATTCACGTAAAAAAAAACGCTGACTTATGATAATTATGGTGAGTCGAAAGTCTGGAAGTATGAGGAAAAAAATAGTGGGATGGTTGGATAGATGGATAGATAGATAGCTAGATAGACAAATAGATAGATGGGTAGGTAGGTAGGTAGAGAGAGAGAGAGAGAGAGAGAGAGAGAGAGAGAGGATTTATACGCCAGAACAAAGCGCTGAAACAAAACTTTATAGGTATCCAATAGTAGATGGCAGTATAGAGAGAGAGAGAGAGAGAGAGAGAGAGAGAGAGAGAGAATCTTTTGGAGATAGCAAGAATGGAAGAAAAATCCCCCGGGTTGAAGAAGATCTTAAGAGGAGGATTTCTCTCTCTCTCTATCTCTCTCTCTCATTAGCACTAAAGACCCAAGTAACTATACCCATTAATATTTTAGCACCAGTACCGACCGTCCATACACACACAAAACATGATGCTGCATTTACCAGAAAGAGACGAATATAAAATAATGGGTTTAATGGGTGTAATGGGAGCTAAGGGAAGCATTTA
Organism: Coenobita brevimanus; assembly: GCF_032717465.1. Lineage (NCBI taxonomy): Eukaryota > Metazoa > Arthropoda > Malacostraca > Decapoda > Coenobitidae > Coenobita > Coenobita brevimanus. The sequence continues at coordinate 45,012,776 of NC_136975.1, forward strand.
ATTCACCGGTCACCCTTTATGCGCTAATACTGACTGTCCTAATAGAAAATGGGATGCTACATATTATCAAACAGGTGGAGGCGTCAGTGAATGGGTCATATGGGAGTACACAGGTGGGCAGGTATGTCATCCTTCACCCATTACCTGTCCCATTACTTATTACCACCCATTACCTGTCCCATTACTCATTACCACCCATTACCTGTCCCATTACTCATTACCACCCCATTACCTGTCCCATTACTCATTACCAACCCATTACTTGCCTTTTTTATGCAAGGTAGAAGGAACCAAAGGCCGGAGGACTGCAAGGTTCTCCCCCCCCACCCCCCCCACCCCGAGAATAAAAAAATAATAATAATAATAAATACAAGACAACACTAAGAGAGCGCATACCTTGGTCAATGCCGGATCCGGATCCGCCCCCAAAATTAATCAATTCTTTCTTGGCCCATGGCTCACCCTTCCACAAAATTTCATTGAAATTCATCTAGAACTATTGGAGGTATCGCATGGCCAAACAAACAAACAAACTGGCAAACTTAGGTGTGTACATAACTTCCTCCAGCGTCGTTGGTGGCGGTGAAAATAGAGCCAAATTCAAGAGGCGTTCAGTTCGAGATGCCTGGACACACTGCTTTTAAAAGACTGGAGGTCATAGGCAGAAGGAATACAGCCCATTGCGCAGTACCGCCTATTACCCATTGCAAATACCAT